>NC_090794.1:11657500-11905000 GCF_040054535.1 Antennarius striatus | reverse complement strand
GTATTGATTAATTTTTGTTGAGTTGCGTGATTGATTGATTGATTGATTGAGTGACTAATAAGTTCTTTTATTGTAAAGAGAATGTATTGAAACTGTAGACACACATCCATGATTAATGTATTATGTACGTAATGTATTAAGAACGTTCAGAAAAACTAAATTAATGTTTAATCTACCACTTAATTCTGACCTAGATGTAGTATTCAGTGTAGGTCATCCACACCGCTGACATTATGACACTTTCTTAACACGGTCAACTCGTTTGTCAGTGTAGAATCTGGAGCAGAACCAACAGGAGATCTATTTTGATCTTCATGACTTCTCTTCCTCCAGGCCCGGGGCAAAAAACGACAGAGAGGGTGGTTTCAATCTACCAATGTGAAGCTCCTGGGCCCCTCCAGCAGCAAACCCTCTCCATCCCCTTTACCAGGTGACTGCTGACAATCTATCCAGTGGTTGATGTTTCCTTCAAAGCCACTAATGTCAGTCTTACAATGTATTTAGATTAAAAGTCAAGGAATGAGAAAAACCGTTAAGAGTAACCCTGTAGGTGTGATAAGTGTTTGAATAGTTGAACAATTTCAGTGTAATCAAGATATTTCCACCTTGAGAACCACAATTTTATCACAAGCAAAGTAGTCACTTAACAGAAACATGTCACACAACACGCTTAAATCCAACTCCATGTGTTCCTCTGATCGCGTAGTGTGCCAGGTCATCGCAATGTACGACTATACGGCTGCCAATAGAGACGAGCTGAGCTTTTCCAAGGGTCAGTTAATCAGCATCCTGGACAAGACCAATCCGGACTGGTGGAAAGGTGACGCCAATGGGGTGACGGGCCTGCTTCCGACCAATTATGTAAAGATGACGACAGAATCAGATCCCAGCCAGCAATGTGAGTCACCCTAAGGCTTGTTTTTCCTGCCTTTGAAGTTTCTCTTTCTGGATGAAAATTAATAATTCACACACGTAATGGGATTATTATTGGGTTTAGACAGATTCAAGTAAACTGATTAAAACATCTGCAGAATTGTGTCATCGCTGAAAAATCTGATTGGTTGACTTGGCTCACTTCAGGTACAGTAGGTTCTTTATCCATGTCAGAGCATGGAGAGAGTGACGGTAAGCCTACAGGAGTTGGTGTCTGTAAATCACTGAGGGGTCACTGATGAACACAAAGCCACGGCGCTTATGAGGCTCAATCTTGTTTCACATCCTCTTTTATGAGCTGGACAAAAACTGGACAGAAGATTTAATTCCCTTCAATTAAAGTGTGCATAAGGGGCGAGCCTTTTCAAAAATCCTGAGATTTTACCAACAATCTAAAACCATTCAAATTAAAGTGGGATGTGATACAATGTGCTTGAGCTCTTTCTTGCTGAGACTTACATGAGAAGGTTTTTACCACTTTGTATCTATCTGTTGAACTCTCTTAGAGCTAGCAGCCAGTCAGCTTAGCATAAAGACTGGAAAAATGAAGAAAAAAATAGTGAGGACCATTAGATTATAATTATTATTATTATTGTAGTTGTCACAGGTGGGTGTCTGCCATGCAATACAAGGTCACTATTGTAAAATGATGTGAATCGACCAACTTGATGTCTTGTATGCAGGACTGCCAAAAATATTATCCTGTGTCGTCAGCTCTAGCATTCTTGCAGGTTTAATTTCTACTAAATCTTCCTGCCTTTTTATAGAAGAGGATTAGTATAGGAGGGGAGTGTTCATTTAAGATTAGCTGGAGGAAGCCGTTATAGCTGTTTCTCTCAAGATCGTGTCTCCATACTCAGACAAGACCCCAAAAAAATTTCAGTCAAGCGTGACCAAACTCAGCATGAAGTCATCTGCCCCACATAAGAAAGTAGAGCTCATTTGAAAATAGAATAAATGCTTCCTCAAAGTGGGTCAAAAAGTGCCGCTCCGTCTTAAAATGACTTGAGTGGTGTCAGTCTTCTCATCTAACACTCGGCAAAAGGAGGAGGATGAAAATCAACAAAAAAATGTTCATTAAATAAATCACTGAGAGCTGGATGGAAGAACCACAGAGTAGTTATTGTAACTTATTTTTTATTTTTAATCCTAATCCTTTTTCCCCATTTAAAGAAAATTGCATTTTTAATTTCCCCTGATTTGTTTGGAAATGATACACAATGTGCTTTTCCTCAGTGAATCTATCTGTGCATATTAACCTGCAATGATCATCTGTCTGTTGGGAAGAGTGTTTCCTCACTGCTGATTCACATACTGCTGGTCTAACCATGAATGGAACTACCAGGGGCACAAAAAAATGAGTAGGATTACCAGGGGCACGGAAAAAATGAATAAGCCTACCAGGGGGATGGAGAAAATAATTTAGCACTAATACACACACACACACACACACACACACGGAGCTTCCTGTCCCTGTCCCGGTCGCAGGGGGAATGTATGTAAACAAGACGGAACCCACTCGATGTGTAGTTGATTAGGATGAACTGGATTAATATCCGGACACAAACACAATGACACTTAGATTCCCACTCCCACTCACTCGATACGACATCGCCGTCACGCTCCAGATGTGATTAGAACTACATTTACATCTCCAGAAATACATAATTAATGCACCTGCATGTATGAGTGTAGCATTAATATTAAACTATATTAATGTTTGCTGTCTCTCCACCTCTCCTTCATCTCACTCACCTCCCCCCTCCTGCTTCTCCACATCATCTCTGCTTTCTGTTTCCTCTGTAGGACAGTAGTGCTGGCTTTCCTCTCTCTTCATCCTCCTCCTCCTTTTCCTCCTCGTCCTCACCCCTTCAGAATTGCCCTGTCGCGTCAGGAAGCCCGGCCACCGGGGAGAACAGCCTGGCTCTGCGTTTCCGTCTCACTGTTTAGGACTGTGATGTGTTGCGTTCCTTCTTTTTTTATTTTATTTTTTCACCTCGTTTTACCTGCTCTTCTCTTTTTCCTTTTTCTCTTTCTGTAAGGCATCTATCTCTTACCACCCTCCTTCTGTTTCCCTTGATGTTTGTTGAACTAACTAACTAACCAAGAGGCAGCTAGATGTGTCTTTCTGTCCTGCTGATACGAAGGCATGACATTTGCAATTTTGCTAAAGTTAAAGAAAATTGAGAACATAGCAGTTCAGTGACACGGTATAGAATGTGAGCGCTGTCAATCTGAAGTAATACAGTATAGTTTTCTAAATGAAGTAGATTTTGAACAGGGTCATTCATTCTTGCACTAACAACATTAAAGTTTGCTAAAATGGACCAATGTGAGGACTCACTGCCGCTTAAACCATCTGTAACCTTTATCGCTGCCTGCTAATGCAATGCTTATATACTAAAAGTCATTTATTGTGATTTTATTGTCAACCTGTTATGCATTCCTATATTTATTAATGCTTCCACAATAATGATCGAGACTTCTTCAATGAACTGTGACACCACCAGCAAAACAAACATGCAGATGTTAGCTTTCCAACTGTTTCAGAGTGGAGTCAGAGGCGATGAGGCCCTGGTTTGCACCTCGAAGCCTTGAACTATCAAGTCTTCCACTGCTCTTTCTCACAGCCATTAGCTACTTCACTCATTCACACCTATGCAATCATTTGGAGGGAGAAAGGTGCTTTGTTTTTGATTCAGTGTTTGCTGCAGTGGTAGCATTAAGATTGCCTGGTATGTTCATTGACTGCGACTACTACGTGCCTCACTCTTGTCTGTGCATTAACTGTAAATACGATACCATTGGACTTATAATAAAGGAAGATTTTAACATGATGAGTGATGAGTGCCGGTGATGATGGACACGTGATTGACAGGAAAGTTTTGAACACCTTTGATGTCATTTGTGCATGCATGCATGTTCCTGCATGCTTGCTGGCCTGCGTTTGCGCTGTAGGGTGCGCCAACCTGATGACGCTGGACACCATGACCATTCAAGAGAGGAAGCGACAAGGTTACATCCATGAACTCATCCAGACCGAGGAGACCTACGTGGAGGACCTGGAGCTCGTTCTAGAGGTATAGACGAACATGCAAACACCCTGGGAAGCTTTGGTAACATTCTCTTCATGTTTTAATTTCCTTTGTCATGCAGGTCTTCCACAAGCCCATGTCAGAGTCGGGTCGTCTGACGGAGACTGAGATGGGAACGATCTTTGTTAACTGGAGGGAGTTGATTATGTGTAACACCAAGTTACTCAAGTATGTATCCCAAAAAGTTTTTGTCTTTCTTCGCCCACTGAAGGACAAACATGATTATACCATGTGCTTTGTACATATGAACGCTAATGTGCAACAACCTGTAACATTCCTCACATCCTCCATCACCATCATCCTAGGGCGCTGCGAGTGCGTAAAAAAACCGGAGGAGAGAACATGCCGGTTCAGCTGATAGGAGACCTGCTGGCTTCAGAACTCGCTCACATGCAGCCTTACATCCGTTTTTGCTCCTGTCAGCTAAACGCTGCCGCCCTGCTACAGAGCAAAACAAACAACCAGCCTGATTTTAAAGACTTCATGAAGGTACAAGTAGTGGCAAAGGATAGAAATGGACTAAATAGACACACATGGTACTAGGAGATGCAGTGAATCCAAATGTTCTCTTCCTCTCCCTGTCTGCATCCTCTTGAGCAGAAGATAGCCACTAACTACCGCTGCAAAGGGATGCCGCTGTCCAGCTTCCTTCTCAAGCCCATGCAGAGGATCACCCGCTACCCCCTTCTCATAAAGAACGTGAGTGGAAAACACTGTGATAGATAGGGCATGTGTTCTCATTATCACTCACTATCACCGTTAGTCTCTGGCTAATGAGCTGTCATCCGGTTGGTCAGATCCTGGAGCACACCCCAGATGGTCATGCAGACCGCAGCCCACTTAGAGAAGCTCTGGAGCGAGCCGAGGAGTTGTGCTCTCAGGTCAACGAGGGAGTCCGGGAGAAGGAGAACTCAGACAGGCTGGAGTGGATACAGAGTCACGTCCAGTGTGAGGGGGCTATAGAGGTAATCACCAGACACGACTCACTTCTCCTTCCATACTTCTGGTAACTCTTCTCCTTCATGACTGAATTTTTTTAATGGCGTAGCAAAACAAAAACAAACACACAACAGCAGGGCAATTTTTCGCTGAAGTACTCCCTGTACTTGACAGTTTCCACCCTTCCCTTCATCACGCTTCGTTCTCTTCCTGTCTGTTTTTCAGCACTTAGTCTTCAACTCGCTGACTAATTGCCTCGGTCCTCGAAAGCTGCTGCACAGTGGTCGACTTTACAAAACCAAAAGCAGCAGGGAGCTGTGGGCTTTCCTCTTCAGTGATTTCCTCCTCCTCACACACAGTGCCAAATCCTTCTCCTCCTCAGGGCCAGACAAGCTCTTCAGCCTCAAGACCAACATTCAGCTGAAGATGTACAAAACAGTAAGCAAGCCTGAAGTCTGTCACTATGTTTACCGTCATATACTACCCTGGGTATCCGTTTGTCATCCATCCCTTATTCTTTTCATGCAGCCGCTGTTTCTAAATGAGGTTTTAGTGAAAATGCCACCAGACCCATCCAGCGATGAGCCACTCTTTCACGTCTCGCATATCGATCGTGTCTACACACTAAAAACTGAGACCTTGAATGAGAGGTAGGCCGGGCACATGTCTGCCACACTTCACTAACTATGTGAACGTGTGATGTAAATAGAATTTGTGTATTTAATGTTTTGGCAGGACAACTTGGGTTCAGAAAATCAAAGCGGCATCTGAAAATTTCATAGAGACAGAGAAGAAGAAGAGAGAGAAGGCTTACCAAGGTGAACAGCTCCCCTTTTTATGTGTCGTATGTTCAACACTTTCATCACGAGTATGGCCGGTCAAATCACAAGGTTCTGACCTGAAAGTAACTGCAATACAATTCTGATGATACAACTCATCTCACCATCAACTTCAAAATGTAAAGAAGTCTCAAACATTCTAATTAATCCTTAATTAATCAATGGAAAATTTTTAAATAGCCAACAATGAAAACCTGTGAAATGCCGCTGATAGTTGATAAATATATAGTGAGCACAGCAGAATAATATATATGTTCAGACTATTTGTTCTTAGAATATAAGGAAAAACTATATTACGGGAGGTGGTTTCCATTCAGTGGTTTACTAATAATAAAGCTTATTTATCATTTGGTATATTTGCTGTATATAGATGTGTATGCAGGGTTTGTCTGTTGTCAAAACCTAATGGGTGTTTATTGTTGTTGTTGTTTTAGCTCGTTCCCTTAAGAGCAGTGGGATTGGCCGACTGTTGGTAACCGTCACTGAAGCTCAGGAGCTCAAAGCCTGCAAACCCAACGGTATCTGTTCACAGCAAGTCACAGTTTATTCTCATGTTTCTTTAAAAAGAACTAATGCACATGTCCCCGCAGGAAAAAGCGACCCCTACTGTGAGCTCACAATGGGGGCCCAGTGCTACACCTCCAGAGCAATCAACGACACACTCAACCCGAAGTGGAACTTCAACTGCCAGTTCTTTATCAAAGACCTCTATCAGGACGTCCTGTGCATCACTGTGTTTGAGAAGGACCAGTTCTCACCAGATGGTCAGTGGTTTTATTTGTGTCTGCTGGTTAGTTGGTTCACTTGTCTGTCAGCAGCTTTGATCTTCTCCATACGAGCTTTGTCTCCGTTAATATCACAGAAGTTGTCGCCGTTGCATGTTTTGTTCAGCAGATGACGCTGATTTGTTCTTTTTTTTATTTAAAACAGTGAACTAGAATTAAGCAGGATTCTTCCTTCTTTATTCTAGCTGTTTTAATCAGCTACTGTTTTCTGTCTCTTCAGATTTCCTGGGTCGCACTGAAATACCTGTGGCCACTATAAAGAAAGACATGGAGAGCAAAGGAGCTGCAAGCCGTCGCCTACTACTGCATGAGGTCGCCACAGGAGAAGTTTGGGTCAAACTAGACCTTCATCTGTATGAACCAACTAAATGACATCCAGACACACCACTTTGTCATATAGTAATGAACAGCAGATATATTTTTGGATTAACAGCCAAAGCTTCCTGCATGTTTCAATGCGGGTATTCATGAAAACCGTTCTGTGTGTGACCTTCAACCAGAAAAGGAAGGAGCGGAGCCAAAAGGTCATCATAATTGCCAATATTTAAATGATCACCACTTTAATGCATACAAAAATGGCCTTAAATATAACTGTTTAGAGCTGCTACATGACAGTCTTCTTAAATTCTCATGTCATCACACTCCAACAGTAAAGTGTCTTACACTTAATGGAGGAATACAGGCTTTTTATTGGTTTTTACTCACAGATTCACTTGTATGTTCACAAACTTTCATGTTTCGTTTTTATGCTGAATGTTTCAAATGTTGCGCACTACTGTTCATGTTCATGTTAAATGTGCCATCAGGTCCTGAAAGGCATGAATAAAATGTACATAGAGTCAAATCTTTCTTTGGCAAGGAGTCAGTGTTTCACAACGTTCTCATCCTGTCCATCATTTCCACAATATTTTATGGTAAATATGGTTTTCTAGAGTATTTGTCTGAGGCCTGGTGTACCCCTGCTGGCTGGTGTTGACCTCCACATTTGGAGAACCAGCAGCCGGACTGAAAGCACCTTCCATCGGGTGCAGCAGCTGCACTGGTGTGGTAGGGTATGGTGTCCAGCCTGGAAGAGACACGTCAACAAATTATTTTACTGATTCTGTGAATTCCTTTTAGGTCCTACAGCGTTTAAATAAAAATATTAATTTTTAGAAATCATATAGTCATGCCTGCCAGAATTCTTTCTTTCAGTCGGGTCTTTCGCTGATAATTTTCTGGATTCACAGACCAGATAATTTGACAAGGTGCCAGTCTGAGGTGGCTTATATTCATTTCCTAAGATGGAACAGAAATTGATTTGAAATTTTAAGAGCAATATAAAAACCATCGCAAATCAACTGATAACTTCACAAATAGTTTGGATTTGGGTTGAGAGAATTTGAAGACAAAAAAAAAATACTGTTTAGCTAAAATGTTAGACTGTTACAGAAAGTTATTCCACAAATGTGGGTCATACAATAATAGCCATGGATAGAAATAAAAATAACTTCAATTCCCCCAAATACAAGAGACGTTTCAAAGCAAACCTTGATCTTGGTTTTTTTTAATACCTGCTTCACAGCAGCGTTTTGTTCTCTTCCCCTCTAGTCGTCCATGTAACTGAAGGTACCCTGGATCCTGTAGACATACAGCGATGACTTTCCAACACCAGACACATTCTGAATTCTTCATATGGTCAATATCTTTTAAATTGTAAATGTTAATCATAAAATAATCACCTTGAGGTAGTGTGGCATCTTGATACTAAGAAGAAAAGGGTTGTATTCTCTTAGATCATAGGTATCTAGAAATACAAAACCCTGAAGATTACAGACATTAGTTAGAGTGAGATAGAACATTAAACATCTCTGAGTGAGTTTTATCTGTTTCATATAAAGTGTAAAAAGATATGAAAAAGTCTGAAGGAAGTTAAACCCTAACCCCAAGGTAAAAGCTGTTTCCATTAGCGATGTGTGGTTGATCTATTTTTCATCACAGTCTGAGCAGGATGAATGATGGGCTAACCTTGTTGTTGCAGTGATGGAGGTAGTCTCTATATAAGCTCTGGCGCCTCTTAGCCTCCACAGGAGCATAGAGGGACACATGTTCCTCCACCCTCCTCTGGAGGGGAACCCAGACACGATCAGTCCAGCTCCTGTGCAGCATTTCCCTCCTCCTCAGCTCTGCCACATCCTGCTGCCTCAGAAACACCTCCAACTCCTGAATTAAGATGGTTACAAATATAAGTGCTTCTTTATGATTACAGACCTGTTTTATCATGAATCAAAAAACAACACAATGATTGGGATATTTACCTTTACAAAACCATTTTGCGTTTCCATCAGAGGCCGGATTATTTCTTTGATTTGGTGGTTTTCAGCTTCTATCTTCTCCTAGACGGACAGATCTAGTGAGAAAATTCTCTCCATTGGTTTGTATAGGTAGGCCTGTTTGAGTGTAATACCTGCAGGCGTCTGATGGAGGAGGGAGAGAGGTCATGTCTGGTTATCAGCTGTGAGGATGAGTCTTCATCCTTCCCTGGTATTAAACATCTACTGGTGCTCCTCCTGGAACCTGGCTGAGATGGGCTCCTTCTGCTCCCTGCTCCCTTTACTTCTGCCATGAACTCCTGAAACGTCAGCAGGATCATTTTTGTCTTCTGCTAAGATTTAGTTTTTATTTTAAAACCACAACGCAAATAAAATTTGATTTTGAACATTTCACAAGCGCAACGAACAAAAAGAATTGTCAGGTTAAAAAGACATTTTCAGAAAGTTAAGTTTTTATGACTGCACACACACAGGGAGACACACACACACACACACACACACACACACACACACACACACACACACACATAGTATATATAACACTCTGACCTATACCACTGTCTTATATTCTAATAGCACTGATTCTCACATTATATTAAGAACTAAAATAATGAGATTGTTATAAAACTGAATTAGAGTGTGTTCTTATTTACAATCTACCATTACGTCACTGGAACACGGCTCTGCTGTATTTTCCTACCTTTGCTGGTTTGAGAACGTTTGAATCAGACGCTTCTAAACGTTTGGCGGAACTGGACGAGACCTCCGGTAGTTTTGACGTCAGAAGTTCGTTCAAAGTTGACATCTAGCACAAGGCAACAACAGAGCTGTAGCAAAGAGAGAGAGACCAAGGGAGAGTCCATCTGTCCTACTGTTTGGAGGTGTTCCGTTGCCATGACACCTGCGCAAAAGAGCGCACGGGCGCGCTCAGGGAACGCGCATATGCTATTTGCCACGCATGCAAATGTAAAGAAACAGAGATTCTGGGTGTTGTAATCTGTAGTAATTTGGTTTAAAAAAAAAAAAGAAATAAAGAAAAAAAAAAGAAAAGCGCATAAACTTTCTAATTAAGAGAACCCCGACCATGTCTTCTTCTCCTTTCAACTTTTTCCTTCAGGGGTCGCCACAGCAAATCTGTTGCCTCCATCTAACCCTGTCTTCTGCATCCTCTTCTCTCACACCAACTACCTTCATGTCCTCTTTCACTACATCCATAAACCTCCTCTTTGGTCTTCCTCTAGGCCTCCTGCCTGGCAGTTCAAAACTCAGCATCCTTCTACCAATATATTCACTATCTCTCCTCTGGACATGTCCAAACCATCTCAGTCTGGCCTCTCTGACTTTATCTCCAAAACCTCTAACATGTGATGATTTATAACATGTGTCTATAACGCATGTTATTTATCATCACAGAATCAACCGGGTCGTGCGTTACTGCAAACTCTCTAGATTGTACCAGTGGAGAATAAAAATACAGATATCTGAATAGAAGTAATTTGAAATAAAAAAATACAATTATGCAAATGGGACTATAAACACACAATTTAAAATAATCTTAAATAGTCCTGTGACTGGTTGGGTTCTCCTTAGAACCAATGAGGTCAGAGCTCGGGGGTCACTGAGGTGTTGCGGGTTAAATGTTGTGCCGCTCTTGACGCGCCTGTTGACACCTCAGACGCACTTTCACGGAGTCGCGCAAAGGCTGCAGCACCTGCGGAGAATGCAAACGAATGCAAACGCGCAATGTGTGCGTATTAACGAAAAGACAGGGCAGGGCTTCTTCCAGATCCCAGCTGGAGATTTTCCACGTCTTCTTTTCGTTGCCGAGTCCAGGACAGGGGGGAGACCACATGGATTGGTGGACCTGGTTGGCAGCGATTATTGCCCTGCTCTGGATTTTCTGCTTCATAGACGGTAAGAGATGAGATTCACTGAGATTTGGAAATTGTTCGGAAACTTGGTGACATCCTGAAGGATGACGTAACGTCACAGTTTGACAAAATACTACACTCTTCTCTAGAAAACGTCAACTGTTTTTTTTAAAATATATTACTTATGCGTTTTAAAAACTACCCGATCCAAATGACGAACGGAGCACAGATATCGAATTATGAGGTTAGTCTAATCTCAGATTTAGGTTCATAAATTCAAATACCTGTCACCTACTTCAGGTGTTCGGTTATGTCGAGCACATCTTTGGATGAGAAGCTCTGATTTAAATCAAGAGCCAGATTTAGTTTTCTTCGAACGAGATCATTTGAACATTCTTACAAATGTTCTTATCACATTGTTCCAGCGGTCAATCTTAATACAAAGGCCCACTTTTTTTACTTTCAGAACGTTTAAATCTTTTTAAAGAAGAAGAGATCCCGTGCTGAGGGCCGTGCGTGAAGCCGCACCTGGACACCCAATGTGCGTGCTCTAATCGGGTGCTGCTTGACGCGCACATGGCAGGAGGAAGAACTCTAATCCATTGGGCAGACGTTGTTTGTAATGGTTGCTGACAGTCGCCGCTGTGTTAAATTAGCCTCCATCTGACCCATTACCCTCTTATCTCCAGGCAATGCCGTTCTGGAGCTGCGGCTGCTCTTCCATGCTCTGACCAAAGCGACTTGCCACCTGTACCTGGCGCTGCTCCCGCTGCGCAGAGCCACCACCCACTTGGCGGACTGCGCGAGGTACCTGATCAATCATGCCCAACAAAACCCGCCGCCCCTCGCTCACCACCCCTACCAAAGTCAGCCTCTCGCTCGAAAAGGCTTGCTACACTTCCTGGAGGGTATGTGCGTGGTGTGCGAGACGGTTCCCAACCTGATGGGCGCAGCGCTCAGCCTGGGCGCAGCTTTCTGCCACATGATGCAGGGAGGTTTCTACATCCTGGCAGCCACGTTACGCACCATCCAGATCAACCTGTTCTCTCAAATGAACGGCGAGAAGGATAGATGGGACAAAGAGCGGCACAGAGCCAAAGAGAGTGAGAAAAAGCTAAATTCTAAAGTGCTGGAATACATTTCCGTATTTTGTCAAGATCCCGTCAGCGCTTTACGCATCAAGGTTGACGTCCCACCTGTGTATAGATAATCTGTGAAGCGTTTATTGGTTAATGGCACATATGGGGCCTTCTAACTGCTGGAGGTTGAACTTTGACCTATGGCTGTCTCTCACTGTTGTTAAGGGAATAGCACACATTATATTTAAACATGGCAAATGAAGAATCTATGGTGCATTTTGTTACATTTGTTTTTATTGTAAAGATATTAAAAATAAATGTCTCAAACGTAACAAACCTGACATCTGTGATTGGATATGGTGTTTACGTTGTGGTATAGTAATGTAAATACAATCAAGGGTCATAATTCAGTCATTAGTGTCTCATTACACTTAAAAGTCCTACGATCAAGTATATATTTAACTCTTAAAGATGGCATCCAAACAGACCAAAGCACACTGACATAATACGACTGACTTAAATACAATTCAGTGTCTTATCCCTCAGGTGTCATCAGTGGATCGGTCATAAATGTGTTTTTGATCAAGTATTACAGCCAACAAACAAAACCAGCAACACTGTCACCCAGCTGGTCTTTGCCGTTTCCTCTTCATCCTGTTAGGTCTGAAAGGAAACAGCAAGAGGGACAAACGTTATCATGTTGAACTCTAACATCTAGGACAGAAGGTATTTTGGGTGCCTGATTATTAAAGTACAGTAAGGTGCCTCAAGGCTGCATGAACACACAGAGGGGAGAAGTAAATAGGGGAAGAAGGAATGGGGTGCATGGAGATAAACAGGACCTTGATCTGATAATAAAGATGGATCAGTTCCAATGAAGGCTAAAGTCTTGCATCAGGTGTAGTCTGGAGCATCTGGGGAGGGATTTTTCCAGCTATAATTAGAAAGAGAAAGAAAAGATCCCTTGGGTCTGGTATTGGATACAAACAATTGCACCAACTCAACCTCAAATATTCATTGTCAGAGTGCATAAAGAGGTAACTCAGTTTTCATTTACAAAATAATAATGAATTCTACAAAACTGGTTCACGTTCATTCCAGCTTACAGAGTGTGTCGGCTATCCTTCTGATTGCAGTTTTGTTCACTCTGAACTCATTCTGGTCAGACCTGTGAGCAGGAAACAGACACAGAAACTGTACAAGAATGACTGGCATTTAAAAAACAAAAGGACAGCTGATCAATCACTACAGAAAATAAGATTAAAACCAAACAGGAGCTAATCTCGTTACTCACGCCCTCATCTTTGTCACAGCCTCCAGTCTCCGCAGAGCTGACAAAATATTTTTCTGCATGTCAGATGACAGGACTTCATAGGTGTTAAGCTCACCTGAAACAGATGTCATGATGGTTAAAGAAAGGTTTAATGGGGTTTGAGGTATTCTAGAAGTCAGAGGTTCTGTCTGTTTTACCTGAGAGGATGAGCTTTGTGGTTAAATTTCGGACAGCAAGTAAGAATTGTTTCTCAGAGAAGGAAATAGCTTCTTCTTCACATATATACCTGAACATCACCTGGAAAAACAGACCAGATCAAACGAAAATTGGACTTTAATTAAAGTCCAATATTAGATGCAGTTGAGATCCGGATGGTTTAGTATGAACTGGCTTTGCATGAATATCACTGCCAGACTAGACTAGACAGATGTAAAACATAGTAAAATTATGTTAACGTGAGAAACAATGTATTACCCTCTTCAGAGTCATTCTTGATAAACAAATGAAACATTGGCATTAAAATGACAGATTTGACAAAGAGCAGAAAAGAAAACTCCCCACACCTAAGAATAAAAGTCCATCAGTTGTTCGCTTTTTATATATTTACTAGAATTTAATGTGTTTATCTAAACAGACTAAATAAACTGATTAGTATAACATCAGGGCAGAAAAGTGGGTATGCTCACAACAACACAGGTTCAAATTCTCCAGATTCCTCCTAACACTAAAAAACACATGAAACATGTGTAAAAAGGTGTCACTACATTTGACATATAGGTTTGAATCTATCCATCTATATTATTTGTATAAGATTGAATAATTTCATATAGATTATTGAGAAAGGACAACCCAGTAAAATAATTCTGCACTACTGGGAATAACATCCTGTTGGAGAAGCAATAGATGCTTTCAACATTTAAGTTTTGATATATTTGTTGTGAAAAAAATGTTGATCTCTATGTTGACCTTGATAAATCTTGCATCACAAAAATCCACTTAGAGTGAATTAGGTTTCATGGAAGGATTTAGAGACATCTGTTGGATGACACATGATCTAATATTCATAACTCTGCTTTCATATAATTCAAGAAGAACTTTTTTGATGCATCAGAAAGAAACCCAAAATTCTAGAGAGCAATTTTGCTTGTGACGTCTTTAGATTGTATTGGGATGCAGTAATGAATTAAACCTTAAAAGACCTGATAGGCGTTTGTGAAGGGTTGTAGAAAGGCCTGCAAGAAGCAGAACACCTCGGCCCCTGCCTCTGACACTGTCACCTCCTGTTGACTGACATGGAGCGCTCCACATTTCTTCAGGAGGGAGCATGCCTCCTCAAAGTCCTGAGTAATAGAAGACAGGATATCATGAGTTGTCAAAAACATCTGCCTGTCATTGGATTCTGGTGAAGAGCTGAGCTCATATTTAGCACTTGAATTTCTATTCCTTAAATTTCTTCCATAGATTTTTCCTGAGAGTTGACAATGCTACCTGAGACGCCTGTCCGGGAACGAAGATAAATTCATTGGCGAAGACGTCCCTTAGGAAGCAAAAGAAGGCAAAGAGCTCGTCTGCGAACAGAGAGAAGGAGGATGATTCCTCAAAAGGCAGTAGTCAGTGTTGAAATACGCTGGGATTAATCCTCACCTCTCCCTGTGGACTTTGTGACATCTATGGCTGCTGCAACCATGGCAGGACGTACAAAAACGTGTACGGACTGATTCTTATAGGCGGCCAGCATCAGCAGTGGAGCCGCCGTCCTGATGACACCCTCCTCTGGACTGACTGGGTGTCTCCTCGCAGGCTCTTCCTCCTGAACCAGGTAGACCAGTCCTGCTTTGCGTCGTACTACGGCGCGATGAATGGCCACGGTGGACGACATGACATCTGCGTCGGGGACTTGTGCTGCAGGAAAATGGTCTCTGTGTTACATTGTTCAAGTGGTATTTTATAGGGAGGTTTGTGTGTTTGTGTGCCTAAATGTGTGTATTTACACGCCTGAGAGCTGCGAAGTGAGACGGTTGAGAGGGGTCCTCTTAGGATAAGTGACTTAAAGTGTAATAATCCACTGAACATGTCCTAAGTGAATCTGAATGCTTGTGCCAACTCGCATTCATCTAATCTGTCTGATCTGTCTCCGACTTCTGTGTCCTGAGGTGAGACGCTGACAGAGTAGCTCAAATGTTGGCCCCTCCTCTTCAGCTCAATGATACTTGAAGAGCACGTTTTATATACGCTCACAGTATGGCTCCATTAAGTCCCACCCCTCACACCTTACCTGCTGCTATTGGCTGAGGCTACATATCCTCTACAGGGGTCGACCCAAAAGTCATGACCCAAACAAAGAGAAAGAAAAGCCCATCAGAAGCCAGGGTTAATGTAGAGAATCAACACGCTTCCAGGAGCCGCAGATGATATTTTGTGAATTGTCTTGCCTTAAGTACTAATTCATGCCTCATCACACTATTTATTAGTATTCTGCCTTTTTTTTTTACAAATTCGCCACCAGATTAACAAATAATCTGGTGGCGAATTTGTAATTTATCAAGATTTGTATTTTATCAAACTTTACAAATCTTTTACATACCAAACACAACAGCAACTAAAATATCAAATACAGGACTGCTCTAAATTATATTAATCAACAGTATAGCTAAAAAAAAAATCTTTTAATAAAATAATTGAACAGATAGAAATAGTTGAATACATAGTTAGATACTATAGATAGACAGACAGACAGACAGACAGACAGACAGACAGACAGACAGACAGACAGACAGACAGACAGACAGACAGACAGACAGACAGACAGACAGACAGACAGACAGACAGACAGACAGACAGACAGACAGACAGACAGACAGATAGATAGAGTGTATTAATGTTGGTTTGATATAACACGGACTGTGAATGTGACAATTGTCTACACAGAAAATAGTTCCAAAAGAGTTCCAAGACTTAAATTGTATTTTTACATTGAGGCATGCGTGATAATGATCTAACAATCTAATGATCACATAGTAACTGTCAGAGGAATGACTTCAGGTACATGTTTCTGACTTCAGTTACATATTTAATAATATTTATAATAATCATTACTTAGTGCAGAATATTTTAACTTGTGGTATTCATGTTTAACTTAAGTAAAGGGTTAGGAAATGCCCCCTAAAGGCCATTGAAGGCATCGCACCACTAATTAAGAGCTCCTTACTGGATCAATGATTTGTCTCACCTTTATGCAGATGCCTTGGGATTGAACTATAGATTTAAAAATATATATAATATACACACTAGATTTATAAAATATGTCCTCTCACCCACCAGGCCAGTTCAGCCGAGCTCCAAACGCCAGCGCTAACTTCTTGAGCCACAGGGTTTTTTCTGTGAGCTGATTCCAGAGCAGACCCTCCTCTAACAGGAGTGATGCTGGAGCCTGGAGCAGCACGGAGGCCATCAGAGACCAGGGGCTGATCAGAGACCCCTGCTCTTGAATTCGTACCATCAGATGAGCCAGCCAGCTCACGCAGGCCTGAATGTCTGCACTGGGCTTCTGAGGAAGATCTCTGTGAAGAGTCGTACGGACAGAGAGGAGGAAGAGCAGAGTGAAGGGAAGAGCTTCACAAGCAGGTCATTCCCTTAAGTGGTTCATCTGGAAATGTAGTGGTTCATAATGACTGAAGAGGAGTTGAGTTACGGTTTGTTTAGGGTGTTTAACAAAAGAATATTAACTAACTGGATTGCAATAGGAGGATTTTAATATTTACCAGGACTACCTGGGACTAAAGTACAGAGGTATGACGGTAGTAGAAAACTGATAAGATATATCATTAAGTTAAATGTCAATAACACTTTAGTCAGTTTTTGTTGGTCTGGTTTGTTAGGGATGCTTTAAAATAGTCTGAATGAATTTGGTACTTATGTAAAATGATTTTACTTTTTACCTTGGTATGAGATTGTACTGACAGCGGTTTATCTTGCCTTGACACAGCTGCCGCACGGACAAAGGACGGCCAAAGTTCACATGCATGCAGCCATAATTCTCCTGGAGCACTTTGCTAGCCTTCAGTAGACCCTTTAGAGAAAGAGCAAAGTTGTAGCTGAACCATGAGAAAGAGATAATCCACTTTAGTCATGCCATAATCCGCACTTCTGAGACAAAGATATATTGTTTGCAAATACAAGGAGTTGAAAGAAAAGTATTTTTCTGTAGTGTCACATCTTCAGCCTCATAATATGAGAGACCATTCGGCTGGGACGTACAGTGGTGGTTTCTGCTGGCTTGGGTACACCCAACAGCTCATGGGCAAGCAGCGATTCCTCGAGGACTCGGTCGTAGCTGATGCTGATAGGAACAAGTGTGATGTCAAACACCTCACTTTTAAAGTACGGCTCCAGCACCATATGCATCATCCCTACAGGCACGTGCACAAATGGTTGAATTTGTTAAATTTCCGAAAGGGCAAATAATACACTTTTTTTTTAAAGGATCATGATGTCATCTCAATGATTATTATTATTATGAACAGTCAATCACAAGTTTCTCTGTACAACAAAATGTTTTGTGTGTCTTGCTCTCTAACCACCGAAGAAACAAGGCAACGTGAGGTGTAAAAACTCAACAAGTACAAATAAGATTAGGTGAAACAAAGAATTCAAGGAGCAAACGTAAGCATGCACATACAAAATGCTAACATTTACCTAACTTAGGCATCAGAGACTTCAGCGTGCGACTCCGAAGGCCTTCCACATAAAACTCCACGGGAGCAAATCCTTTCTACAGAAAACACATTGAACAGCTGCTGTTTCACAGATGGTGGAATAAAAAAGACTGGTCAAACATGAATTAAAGAGGAGGATGAAGGGATTTACAGACGGGCAGATGTCGCAGGTTGTGTCTTACCCTGACAATGGTTTTGACGTATTCTGATAGCACTGCCCAGTAGAGTTTGTCAGACCCAATGGATCGACGGATGAAGAAAGCTCCAGAGCGACGCAATATCTCCCCAACCATCTTCATCCCTGCAAGAGCTTCACAGAGAAAAGAAGGGCAAATAAACAGAAGCAGACAGAGAGGGAAATTAAATAAAAAAGGAAGATTCATGACAATATTAATACAGATGAGATAATATTGATTGAAACGGATACTTGCGAATTCCAGCAGCAATAACAGGTAAAGGGATGTCGTAGCGGAACATGATGTAGGAGATAGCCAAGAAGTCTATGTAACTTCTGTGATTGGGCATCAGGATCACAGGGTTCTCCTGAATGGCTTGTTGGAGCTGAAAAACAAATGAAAAGTAAAGCTAAAACTCTTAAATTGAACAGGTTTTTCATCGCCACATGCAGAAACATTCAAGAGAGAGAGAGAGAGAGAGAGAGAGAGAGAGAGAGAGAGAGAGAGAGAGAGAGAGAGAGAGTGAGTGAGTGAGTGAAGCACATTTTACAGAATTCATCACTGATGGGTAATTCGGTCCTGACCGTCTTGAGTCCTTCCATGTTGATGAACATACTGGTGAAGAGTCTCTTGAACACCTTGCTGATCATGTAGGCCATCAGCCTGATGAATCCCAGCTGCAGATTTTGAGACATTTCCACTAGAATCCCATGAGCCTCCTTTCTGACCTCCTCTATGGTTGACCCCGTCTCCAAGGATACCTGAGAAGGAACGTAGAACATGATGAATGACTCTCCGTGTTAATTGTAGGAACAATGTGATACTGTTTTCTTCCAAATCCCACTGACACACCTCTTGGGCTATGTAGCGCAGATACTGGGACTCCATCACAGCGTTGTTGAGGTCGGCCGTGGAGCAGGATATTCCTCCTTTGTAGGGGTGGGGGTTGAATGTCCTGAGAGCAAAGCCAAGATCAGTGCAGCCCCTCTTCCATTCCAATACATCCACAAAGTCCTCATCTTCCAGGCTGGCTCTACCTGAATCTCTATACTGGAGGATGGAGTTGTGCTCAGGTTAAAGGCAGAGGTGAAGCAGTACATAGAAAATAGAACAGAAACATGACAGATCTTCTGTACAGCACGACTCTTACGTATTGGTACTTTATTCTTCACAGTCTGACACACATTTGTCAGCAGAGTGGAAAAGATGTCGTGCTCATTTTAAATCATCATCTGATTTCCGTCTTACATTCATGGGATTTAAAACACTCATTTTTGTTGCCCAACATGCTAAAACCTCTTCGAGGCTTTAAACTGGTTTTGTGTATAGGGCCAGTCTAGTCATAATGTGAACAGAGATTTGGTCACGTATACTCCTGAAACAGTGTATATTGATTTTTCAGATGCCCACACTAGAAACCCATCATCAGTGTTCTATCCTGTATCCATCCATGTGACAAGATCAAGGTTGATCAAACCAAGTTGCTTTTGTTGACCACATTGGTCGACCCTGTTCAGCCAGAATTGCTGCTGTTGATAATGGCTCTTAAGCTCCCATGATGCCAAGGATTCTGTAGGCCTTGCTCCGGTGCATGCACCTGGTCCTCCACAACTCCTGGGACTTCACCCTTATTCTTTATTGTGCTTTATCCATCCTCCCCTACCTGGTCAAAGTCAGCTCCGTAATATGAGCTGTCTTTGGTGCATGAGACTGACAGGATGTCCAATCTCACTGAGGACTGGATGGTCAACTGATATCGCCCGGGTTCCTGCCCTGGAATGCAATGTAAACGACTGTGGATGACTGAAGACTCCCTGAGTATTTAGATGAATAGAAGGATTCATCCAACGAACCTCAAATGACCACTCTGGTGTTACACAAACTCATACTTATAAAATGGTATCTGAAAGAAGACCAAGGTGCAATGTGATTGTATTGGACCATCAGCAGGCTGGAGGTGGTTGTAGGTTCATAAAAGGTGAGGGATGGGCTCCGACCTGAACCCCTTTAAACACCACAGTGAGAGCAGCAGTCTGATCCCCACAGACTCTACACCACCTCTGAATGAAGGATGACGTCCAGAGGCTGCACTGGTTCATAAGGAGGGGGATTTCCAAGTGAATTACTGGTCACTTGTGTTTTTGGTGCAGTTTTGTTCTGACAATTTTTTTTTGTTACTGATTGAAGTGAGATGATCATTCAGAGTTATGAGGAACTAAATACATGTTATTTATCCCAGATTCCACAAATTATTTAAGCAAATTTCAGGCGTGTTGTATAAACTTCAGTTCTCATGCTGGCCTTTTTATTAAGTAGAATAGAAGGAAAAAATACATATTCTATGGAGGTTTCTACCCCCTGCGATCCAAGTAGGTCTTTTTCTTGAAACAGCACACTGGTTCAGGACCAGATAAATACCCAGCTGTACTATGACCCTCGATATTGTGTTACTAAATAGGGCAAAGTTTCTGCAGCTACTTCGGTTCGTCAAGCAGCTCCTAAATAACAGAATCACTGTGCAAACAAACAGTGAACGCTTTAAATGCGTTCTTCTCATTCTCTCACTTGTCGTCGCTAAAGCGTGAATAAACTGTACACGTGATGCTGAAAACGATCTAACTTACCACGTCTGTCATTCTTGTGAAGGAGTCAGACCCCTGCAGGTGGACGTCCCTCATCGACTGTCGCGTCGCGCTCTTGCCGGCCGCCT
The DNA here is from genome assembly GCF_040054535.1 of Antennarius striatus. Taxonomy (NCBI): domain Eukaryota; kingdom Metazoa; phylum Chordata; class Actinopteri; order Lophiiformes; family Antennariidae; genus Antennarius; species Antennarius striatus. The sequence continues at coordinate 11,884,273 of NC_090794.1, read as the reverse complement.
CCGGTGCGCCCTGGAGACCAAACCAATGGTGTCGCTGCGTTTTGGAAACTCCTCCTGCATATTGTATGTGCAGACCGTTTGCTCTCTAATAACCCCGAATCGACACTTTAGAGCAGCCAAGTCCTGCTGCTTGCAGAAAGAGGCCCAGGCTTGGACAAAGTGTGTGGCGCACAGAGACAGACACTGCATGGTTCCAGCAGTGTCTCTGTCACTTTGTCCGTTTTACAAGTGTTATTAAATAAAGCTCTCTCTCATTAAAATGGAATTATCAATCCAACATCTTCACTGATGTGCCAAGACATTTTTATTGAGTCTGATCACACAACTTTTAACAGTGAACTGGTCAAAAAAAAAAAGAAAAAAAAAAAGAGGACCAGAGGGATTAAATGAACAAATAATTCACAGTTAAGTCAAAAAAAAAAATCACACGTTCAGGCTGTTGGTGCTCTTTCACAGAAAGAATGATAACAGCATTTTATAGAAGCACACATGCTATTAAAACATTCTCACATGTGCTGTAAAGAATGATATCAGCTATACAAACAGGTCACCTGGTCATATGACTTCATGTAACATGATGTACAGTACAAACATCCCTAATGCTGGGTTCGGTATTAAGTGACTTTGCAAAGGATGAATGGTGAAAACTCATATCAGTCAGTACCCAATCGATGAATAAATAACATTTATTGAAGTTCTAGAAGAAATTAGCATAATTATTCAGACTGGATGAGTCACAGAGGTAATCGTGGTGTAACTGTTTCAAATGGAATTCAAAGGATTAATAGATGTTTCGTTAAGGCCACAAAATATGACGTTCTGGTCACAACATATAAGCTGTATGGTTTCAGAAGAAAAATTAAAAATGACTCGACCACTCACATCGGTGATTTTTAGAAACAGATTGTTGCTGTGACCATTGAAATGTTTTTGTTTTGTGATCTTTTGTGAGGAACAATAAATATTCATTTTAAATGTATAAGCTTCTGTCGGGCCTCACACCCTGGACACAGATGTTGCATAGATATTCATTCATTCATTGTGCTCTTAAATACAGTTAATAACAATCATTTCAAACAGAATAGGAGATAACACAGTCTGCATGTGTACATCTACATGTCTATGCTGATTGAGGATCTATAACAGTTTTGGATGACAACAGTCTGAGTAAGAAAATAAAAGCTATCAGGCACAAGTAACAGTAACTTACTCTGTAATGTTTGTGCAGTAAGTTTGTGTTTTACATGATGCACCTTATGAACTGATACCATGCTATCATCAATGAAATACATTTTCCAGCTATCTACATAAATACAACCCCATTTCAAAGAAGACGGGATGCTATGTAAACAGGAACGTTTCACAGAACAGTTTTTGAAACAGATTTACTGTGTTCTGTTTTTAGATGTTTTACACAGCATCCCCACTTTTGGAAATTTATTTGGAACTTTGGAATCGGGACTGTAGAAAATCTAGCTACCAAATACAGCTACTGTCTCAAAAATAATATTGAGCTTAGCTTTCTAAATAAATTACTGCGATTTCTCATATACATACAACTAGTCAAAAGGCTACAGATGCCATTTTTTTCATAAATGTGTTCTAACATCTATGTTGTGCATTTAAAGAATATTCACAGCAGTTTAGCCCACTCAAGTAGCTCTCTACTGTATTCTGAAAGTGCTCAGTCATCCAAAAATTCCCCTACACACATGAAATCATCTCAACACACCATCAGTGCTTTGCCTGCCAGGGAGACGCTCAGCAGGCCACAGGTTGTCAGCTGCCAGGGGTGGGAGTCTGAGTGGGTGTAGTTCCCTGATGCTCCACCTGGGGGAGCTGCTGCCTCCAGAAGGTGAAGTGGCTGAAGGTGTCTGAGCAGGGGAAGTCTGAGGAGGAGGCTCGCACCTTCAGAGGGAACACATGGTCCACCACCTCCCCAAGACGAACATAACTGTAGAAAGGAGCAGCAGGCGACAATCAGTCACTACCAGAGGTTCACCACGGCAAGACTGTGTGAGCATTTCTACACCCCAGACCCAAGAGGCACTTTAGACCTATTTCAAAAATTCACAGAATTACTTGAAAAGTAAATTAATGAACTTCTTTGGTGATCAGAATTGGAATTAGATTTTGTTGATGGCCTTTAAAAGTAGCTTTATGTTTTTGTGACTTTCCAGCCAACTCTCATTTCTTTGTAGTGTAAGTTCCTAATTTGAGCATTTTTTTTGCATATGCATGGTCTAAAACTTGATTATGGTAAGGAAGCCTGAAGCTAGCAATAAAACTTTCACTTAGACCAAAGAAATGCTTTAACTTCTACAAGTTAAAATCTGTGTTTTTATGAGAGAGGATATTATTTTAAGTTACCCAACACTTTTTGATGAACTTCTGAAAGTAATATGAACTCAGCTAAAGTCTGGATTTTACTGATTCCATTTTGGTTTCAGCTTCGTTTTGTTTCATTTAAAAAGGAGAGTAATTGTACGCATCAATTTTTTGCATCATTTTAAGAAATCTATTGTGAATATTGTATTTTTGACTCTTTAAAATGTTATAACGACCACACACATCAAATGAGCAAACAAAAAATTGTCTGAAGCTGATACGAGTTTCCCTCTCAGAACACATCATGGACACTCGATGCAGGACTTACGAGGAGATATTGGTCTTAGCATGCTCCTGCACGAGTTCGCCTTTAGGATTGACAGTAAAAATCCTGTTGAGTGGCACTCCTACTTCTTTATAGGAATAAACATCCTGCAAACGTAAAGTAAAGGAGGAGGGAAGGTAGACAGCGAGACAGGGAGGGAAGAATGTAATTAATCACTGTAATGAGTTTTGAGAGCGGCTCTAACTTTAGACAAAAGGGATTCATATTAAAATCCGCAACACAAACAGATTCCATCATTAACCAGAATACATCTGGATTATATCCTACATAAAACATACATCTCTGACTGATGTAATAAAAAACCTTTAAATGGACTCTAAATACCGTGGGTCTATTGCCAAATGCTGCATAGAAAGGCTGCTGGTTGGGGTAGAAGAGATTCTTGATATCATTGAGACACTCCACTTTGAATTTCTCTGGTTTCTTTTCAATCACCTCCCTGTCAAACACACACACACACACATACACATGTTATTGTACGTTGTTTTATACCTATATGCTAATATGAGACATGTTTTTATATGAGACCTGTGTAAAGCAGAAAAGAGGCTGCTGGGGCTCAGCAGGACGGGTCCCATCGGGAGCATGGTGCCTCTCTCATTGACCCAGTGGAGGTAACCTCTGGTCATGTCAGCCATACCAATCGCTCGAGCTGAACAGTACAGGAACTTATATCCATTTCTGATGGCGAGAAAGATCAAAAATATGTCCATGATTTAAAAAAAGAAACTGGAGTTGGAATGTCTGACAGGAAGCGTGTAAATAAAGGAGTGCTTACTGGCTGACTTTATGGTAGAGGTGTGCAATGCCTTGGTGGGTCCAGTCTTTACCCAGTGTGGGCAGGATATGACCCAGTGTGTCTGACCTGAATACAAACAGGAACATTCCCATCTTAACACGTTTAAATCACCTGAATAATTTACTGTGTAAAATCTTTGAATAAAGGTCCGATTTTAGCATGCAGGAGGCTTCAGATTTAACGTATCACATTCAGTGATGGATGAACATCCCAACACACACCTGGTGATGGTTCCGTCTATGTCTGAGATGATTATCTTGTCGTCCCAGTTCCAGAGGTAGATGGTGCCCTGACAACGACATGTTCCCTGGTACTGAGTGGTGACACTGAACAGAACATCGTTGGGACCGTCCTGCAGCTGCAGTGACACCTGTGTGTGTGTGTGTGTGTGTGTGTGTGTGTGTGTGTGTGTGTGTGTGTGTGTGTGTGTGTGTGTGTGTGTGTGTGTGTGTGTGTGTGTGTGTGTGTGTGTGTGTGTGTGTGTGAGAAAGAGACAGGAAATAGACCAATATAACAAATATGAGGACAACAATAAATGATTAAATGTTGTGAGGGTGTCCAGTGTGGTCACACCAAACTCCTTACCAGCTGCTCTGACGACAGTCGGAGTGTTTTCTTATAAGACACTCCTCCTGCTGTGACCCCCGGCTCTGTGTGGACGGTGGGGGAGCCTGGAATGGCTGCCCTGTGGTCTTCATCACTGGAAGATGACTCTTCTTTTAGTCTGAAATCAACACGGTTAACAGTGATTTAATGAAAGTCTTAGACTTTGTATTCATTTTTGGAATGGAAAGGTTTCATGTTCATTACCTGCTTGTCATTATCCCAGCCTGCTCAGCCACTGAATCCTAGGAGAGTAGAACCGGTATCTGCTTTAGCTCCTCATTAACTGCACACCTCACACAGAAAATAAAAATCATTCTATTAAGTAACAAGGTGTAATTACAGATTTGACGCTGCTGTTTCTGCCTCGCCAGGAGAACCACCACCTCCCTCCTTTCTTGGGCATCTTCTCCTTCATGATGTTCTCCACTGTAGCCTGTAGAGGAGCGCACACACACACACACACACACACACACACACACACACACACACACACACACACACACACACACACACACACAGACACAGACACACACACACACACACACACACACACACACACACACACACACACAAACACACACACACACACAAACACACACAAAGCCAAAAACAGACTATAAATCAAAAATAATAACACCAAAACATTGTGATGAACTAGGTGAATGGAGAACATATGAGTGGCTGGGGTTTGGGAGCTCAAACATGAGGAAGACAAAGAAAATTAAAAAAAGAACTGGAGATATAAATAAAAAGCATGTGCCAAACATACAGAGGTGTAACCCAGCACACTGGACAGACAGCAGAGAAGAAAGTCTAAGGCTGACTGAATATAGCTGAGGCAACAGGACTATCAATGGATAGCAGTACATGTAGAGAGGGAGGGATGTGATGACATGGGAGGGAAGGGAAAAGGGAAAGAAAAGGTTAATATACAGTGTAAAGTCTGAAGCTGCATCAGGTAGGTTTGCCAATGGTTCAATGTTGTGTTATGATGTGAACAACCAAGGTTACAGTAACGTACGTATCTGGCCAAAAAGAGGGGTGATACACACATAACAACCAACCTGCAGACAACCATTATTATATCAGTAGTGTGTATCCATTTCTCACCTTTGGCAGCGGTTTCTGAAAGGCCTGCATGGCCAGCATCAGTGGAGCAGCAGAGCTCCAATTGTAGTACCTGACGAGGAGAAAACAATTTTTTTTTCAGTTACACAACTGCTTGCGTCTTTCAGTGGATTATAAAGTGATTATAGTGAGATAATATAACACATTGTACATGTATATAATATATTTATGACGCCTTACTTGGAGCAGATTTTTACAACTAAATTGGGGTCGTCGATGATAGAGGGGTTTTCTGCAAACTCCTGGTAGGAGATGATCTTCTTGTGGAACTGCTCTGTAATGAAACACACAAACACACACTCACATTTCATCTTGCTCATCTAACAATGTAATATCTGTGCTGCATCTGTGAGACTCTTACCTTTGGTTATCTCCCTGTTGTCAGTTAGTCCTCCACACAAAGAGATGGCAATAGAAGGCAAGTCAGCCATAGGGTCATAGTTGCTGTCAACGCCACTGTCCCCTCCAGAGCTGAGTGACTGTGGAGACAGACTGGTGCTGTGGAGGCCTGGGTCTGAGATGCTCCTCACTGCTGTGCTGCCATCACTACAGAGGGGATAGGTTCATAAGGGCTTGCTGAAGCACATACGACACTGATTCTGTAACAGCTCACTCTGTAAAATCTGAACAGACCAGAGCAGAATAGTTTCCTAATTAAAGTTTTTGGAAAGATATGATTACTCTATCTTGAATGTTTACACATCCCAGAAATCACAGGACAGGGGCAACAAAAGGCTGGGAATGTTGTGGAATTCTCAGAAGCCTGTTTGTACCGTTCCACAGGTAGAAGAACATGTTAACAGCTAACAGGTGGTAGCATCACTCCAGCAAGATAATGAAGCCACATTCAGCCGCCTTACAACAGCATGGCTTCAGAGGAAAGGAGTTCTGGTACACCCCAGCCAATATACAGCCCAGACCTGCCCCACTGAAAGTGTGAGGTGTATTAAAAAGTGTAAAACAACACCTGATGTTGCACATAAAGCAAAGATGTGACAGAATTCTGCTCCCAAATCATCAGTGTTTAGTGTCCACTCAGAAATACATGAACCTGTCCATCTCTTTTCCTAGCCAAATTTCAGTTTTAAATTAAAATACATTCATAAAAAACAAAGAAAGCATAGTCGGTATGAACACTAAATATTGTGTCTTTTTCTTAATTAAACAGGATAAAGAACTCAAGGTATTCCGTATTTACTGAGATTTGGTATTGTAAGTTATGACACTTACCTCTTAGGGAAATAAAGGGCTGCCACCTCAGGCTCAAGTTCTGTGATGTCATCCAGGTAAATTCCATCTGAACCAAGATGGCGGCTTCTCCTGTCTACAACAGAGCAGCGACTGCAATGAAGTGAACTGACAGCTTTTTGTCTGGGAGTTAATCACATGTGAAATAAGAAGCCTACTTATTTGATGATGCTTTTTATTGTATTGGTGTTCTATTCCATTACCTTTTCTCTTGGATGGAGAGTCTGTCTTGCCTGGTGGACATGACGTCTTCTCCTCCAGGTCGGGCATCATGGGAGCTGCAGCGCCTTCTGCTGTATGTGTCTCTGTGGTTAGCGACAACGACTTCATCTTCATAGATTCAGACTCCATTCTGATGGTATGGACCATTTCCTCGGCGGTCTGCTCTGCCGTCATCAGTGCTGATATCTCAGAGCAGGGCCCACACTGTTCTGAAGACGCCTCCTGATTGATCACACGGAAATGTGTGCTTTCAGACACAGGGATGGATACTGGGCAGACTGGTGGAGGATTGGCTTTCACTGGGAGGAAAGACGGCTGGAAAAGAAAGTAAAGGAAAAACTATAAATACTCTGAAACAAATTAAATACATAACAACTGTCGATCTGATCCTAGTCAGGGTAATCTTTGCTCACCGTGGCAGCCTGTGGCAGCTCCCCCCACGCCCAGTGCATGGCTGGATTCTGACTGTCACTGTCAGACGGCTTGGTCATGAGTTCAGAGTCACTCTTTGGAGAGGTGGGACGGGAGTTTCCAGGACTGAAGGAGGAATCAAACAAAAAATAAAGCAACAGATAAAACAGAGTGCTTTTCCTGATGAATAAGAACATGTGAGTCTTCATCATAAGCATTAGAGGAACACCTCTGAATAGGACTCCACTCTCCATCTGAGCGAGTGTAGACGCCAGTCTGCTTGAAGGAGGCGCTGGATGTCTCCTCTCTTAAGATGTCTAGAGATGAAGTCCTGAAACACACACATGGTTTATTTCAATCCAATCACCTCCGTATGATCAACCCGTTCATGGGTGGAAACTAAAACTACACAGCACCCTGACAAACCTGCACCAAAGCAGCTCAATTTCTCCTTATGAAATTGCTTCTAAAAGGCAGGCTCACGATGGTTTCAGATCATTATTATCTCAATAGTCATTCAAGAAAAACAAGTTTTGTGACTCCTCACCAAACTTTGGGTGGGATGGGTTCATATACCCAGCTCTTGTAAGTTTCAACTACATTAGTCAGGTAGTTCACTTCCAACTTAGCATTTTCAACAGTGTTGCTGATTGAGGACCAGTAACTGGACTCGTTGTGTATGAACAGAAGAACATATTGTTTTACAGTGACACATAACACATATCTACTGTATGTGTAGTGTATGTACGTCTGTCATGTGGCAGCTATTTATAATCACAGCTACATACTTTCATGAGATTGAACACGAGGTCGGGGCTCCTGTAGGTGTGTGCCTCACATCCTTCTGAATGGTTTCAGATCAAATACCAGAATCTAAAAACACACTCTGCATGTGAAACATGGACTTCTGAACATAAACACACACATAAAGATGTCCCCTCCCTTTCCACAGTGTGTGATCAGTGCTGGTCTGTTAATTCCAGTTCCATTACAGCTGCTCTCAAAATTCATTTTAGTGATCTTCATTCCTGCCTCGCTGTCGTCCCCCCTCCTTTACTCTATCATGTGCATTGCTTTTCCTTTGTTTGAAGCTCAAAGGCGTCTCAATACTCTCCCACGACTCCCGATACGCCTCTGCTTTATGATTCCTAACTCTTCCCTTTCGTTTTACCGCTCCTCACCTGTTGCTTTCCATTTCTGTCCCTTCGTCTGAGCTGATGTCCATGGTGAACATGTCTTCATCCTCTGAATAGTCTCCATTCCCCTCCCTCCTCACGCTGTCTGGCCGAGACTTCCTCCTCCTCTTCCTCCTCTTCTTCGCTATCAAGCTGCCAGTCTCTCCAGAGCTGCCAGTGGAGCCCAGGGTCTGAATGGGTGGGCCACCAGAGCTCTTCTTCCCCATCAAGGAGGAACTCATCAGAACAGCCCCATCTGACAAGATTGGAGAGGTGGCCAGGTAGGATGGAACCACTTCCTGTTTGGTGAGAAACAAAGACAAATGGATGAATGCATTTTACACCAGTAAAACTTGTCCAAGAACAGAAAAAAATAATGCTTGGTAGATTTTACATTAATCTATATTTTTACTGCATAAATCATGAAGTATATACACTAAAATGAATTGTGTGCGTCTGTGTGCTATACAAAGAACCATTTGTGCTATTGTCCCTATAAAATATTAATCTTCTGTTAGGGTTTAGAATAATTACAGTCTGAGACAAATATGTGTGACGGCTGCCAAACTGCAGCCCCTTCTGCTCTGAGGAGACCCAAATGGAATCTGTTCCCCAGTTCTGTGAAAAGAAGTCATTTAGTCGTCCTCTAAGAAAAGGATTTCCAGGAAGACCTTGCCACACAGGGGAGGATAAATTTGTTTCACATGAAAAAAAATGAAAAAAAGAAGGGGGGGGGGGGCTTGCGGTCTGGCAACGCTCCCTCACGTTTTCCTTTCCCTTGCTAAGGAAAAAAAAGAAGCTCAAAGACACAATTCTCCCCACTCCTCCAGGAATGGGAATATGACACTACACCGAGGAACACAAATCACCCACTTCCCTTATTGGTGCCTCTCAGTGTCGGGAGTTCACTCTCTGTTTACCGTCTAGCTGTACATGTCTTCATGTGCATACAATAGTGAGGGAACCTTTTATAACATTAAGCTTGTTTGTAAGCTTTCAGCCTGCAACTCTTGGAAGATTGTAAAACCAAAGTCAAAACAGTGGATCTTACCAAGAACTGAGGAAGAGTTATTTTTCTATAATTGGTAGACTGAGTTTTTAATTTAGGTTCTTGTGGGTTTCATAGAAGTAGCCCCAGATTTTGAAAGAGGAGGTTATTTCTTATTTTATTTATTGAACTCGTCAGCCTTTGACTTTTTTCTCCAAGTGTTAAATCCTTTTCCTGAAAACATGTCCTGCAACATACATACATTATTCTTCAAATATGAAGCCATAAGCTAAAATATAGGTCAGAGAGCTGGAGTTAGTAAACACTGAATCGATGAAAAGAGGATTTTTTTTTCAGGCAAATAGCGGACCGAGAAATTCTTGGCTGCCCAGCCAACTCTGCACACAGCGTGACCTTGTTCAAACTACTATGACTGTATGAAGGAACACAGCTTGTGTAATGATCCTCGTAAACATGGGTGTGTCTTAGCGTGAGCACATCGGGGGAGGGATACAGGCTTGTAATTGATTTTTGTTTATATTTGAATCAATATGTGTCATTTAATAAACAATAAATTCCACACTGAATAAGTTAAGGTTTCCATATATACCTGGGCATTTTCTGTTTCTTGCACAAAGAAGGCCTCTCCATTGTCCCCAAGCTTCATGTGTAGATCCACCGGTTCTCCATTGATCTCCATATCCACCTGGACGATAGAGACAAAGAGAAAAATCCTCAATCCTTGAGCATCAAAGAGATCAATCTGTCTGTCTGGATAAGTTTCCATCTTCCTACCACTTTCTCCCTGGAACGGAGGACGCCCATCTTGCCAAAGCGAACGTGGAATGGCGAGCACTGCAAGGATCCATCGGGCTGTCTAACTACTATGACGTCAATGCAGCCAGAGAGGGTGGCGGGGTTCAGGCCTCGGTACAACTCCTTGACCTGGACAAATACCTGTCCTGCCAACTGGCCCACGTAGTTCATTGTCTGGCGGGTCTGATGGGAAGAAGAGAAAAGATGAGTGAAGAAATAAATAGCGCAAAAACATCTGCAGTAAATTATCTGAAGTTGTTACTAAAATCCTCAAGACATGATCACTAAGCTCCATAACACTGAAAGTGACCCTGGCTTGAATCTGGTGCCTTGAATCCACTCATCTTTAAATGGAGGAGGTGTTTATGACCTGGAATCTGGTGTGTCTTTCTTTAGCCCATCAGTCTTATTCTGCGGAATGCAATTTATATTACATATGAGAACTACAGTATCCCAACACTCAGAGAAAGAGGTCACGGACACTAACTCCTGTTCAGTGCTTCTGTAATTTACCCTAGGACAGTTTGTGACCTACATACTGTAAAAAGAATCTGCTGCCATTTTTACTGTCCCTTCTCTTACTCTTCTCCTCTTGCTGATAAGACAGAAAATGTTATCTGATTTTTGTCAGTCCAGTAACTCCAGCAGAGGTCACAGGACGACTGGTTAAACCAGTCTGTAAAGAAACTTATGTCATGAATCTCAGTGGCTTTCACCAAGGCACCATGGGAACTAAAACAAATCATCAATTAAATATTTCTGGAGACTTGTGACAAGGATTGTGATCAGTGCAAATATTTGTGTAGTCACTAGTGTTACTGTGTTATGACAGGATTATGAGTAACTGAATGAATTAGTGCAATCATCCTGATTGTCACTCTGTATTGTTCTCTGACGACATGAGAGGTGCTCTTTGTCATGGGCTTCCCAGTCACAAGAGTTCATCACTCAAGGAGACAACAGCAAATCTCTGTTTTTCCAAAGAAATAAAATCATTACAATCCCTGAAAATTCACTGAAATAATATAATAATGTAAGTTCATGATGATGGCAAAGTTTTCACATCTCTCTGGTTTGATAAGGATGTACTCTATGTTCAAAAGGGTGAATACCAATCTAATAAAATGTTGCTTCACACTGTCAGTCAAATCGAATCAGAAACCACCGCAACTGAGCAGGAAGAGAAATAATAATTGTAAGGCCTGTAGGGATTTTACAGCTCGCTCAAACACATTCTCTGATGTGCCTTCTTGTAATGACTCGTACTCGATTTTCTGTTAGCTCCTAATGTCTTCACCCTAGTATTCATTCCAAGTTTTGGTACATGTTTTTGTTTTGGGACTAGCTGCGGCTGGCAGAATTTAAAATATTAGACATTATGAGTAGCATTAAGATAAATAAATGTTTTATCAACCTGAGGTGATAAAAATACTTCTCTACTCTTTATTCTAGATCGCTCTATATTTATAATGTCAACAGGGACAGCTCAAAAACACTCCTTGGAGTTTGGACATGGGCAAAAACAGGGTGGGAGATCCCGACCTTGACTGATCGGGCAAAGAGCCACCAAAACCAGCAGCAAGAGGACAGATAGATTGGAGCGATGCCAACATACATCCCATACACAGACACACACACACGCACCCATGCATACACACTCACACACCATGAGAAGAGGCCCCTTGGATCAGAGACCTAACTATAGAACAGCAGATGAATCTGAGTAGCCGAAGCCGAGCCTGGATCTTGAAATGTGTCGTACAGATGACCTCCACAGTCCTTAATTATTCATTAGCTTTTCTGAAAAGAATAGATTCACAGACCAGAAAAAAAAGGAAGTAAAAAAAGCTGGTCCCGGGCAGAGAGCATTTTAGTGCTCCTTCCAAAAATAGACTTTCTGGTGTTACAGATGAGAGAAAGAGGAACAATATGTCAGAACGCTTAATCACAAAGAGGATGTGGTGGAAAAACAGTCGTCATTACTGAGACGTTTTCATTTATGAAGACAGACAGACAGAAAAACAGACAGACTGACTGATACATCTTTGGTTCTAAGGATCAGTCGAGATTTGGAAGCTGCAGTTTTTGAGTTTTGTTTGAAGCTGGAATTTAGTAGAGCAACTCTAGACTCTGTGTAGCAAAGTAAATACAGACAGATGTAAACATGTTACTATAAGGACATAAGCAAAGAATATGTGCGCAATTCATACCATATATAGTTAATTTAATATTTGCAACACCTGTGTGACATGCTAACAATTAATGAGATGCATTTATCCCATCATAATATTCCAAAGAAAATGTTAATTAAAATCCAGTAGAGCTGACTCATGACATTTCAGGACAATCTCAAATTTTAATTAGGACTATTCGCTGTGTAATGATTTTTTTAAAAAAAGACAGAACACTCCGGCAAGACTGCGTGGAAGAGATTCATCAGACATTTCTGATTCCAGGTGCTGTAAAATGCGTTATAACAACAAGCTCATCCTACCTTCTGCGGGGCGTTCGGAGACAGCCTTTACCATCAAACGGAGGCTGGCGAGTCGTTCGCGGTGAACGTCGGGATGGAAGTCATGACATTAACGTTACTTCCCGACAGCAGCGACGCCTGTGTGCTCAATAAAGTCCGGACTGACTGTCATTGTCTTTACATAGCCCAACACGTACTATATAAGTCTAGGAGAATTTCTCTCGTCTTCGCCTGGAGGAGCGAGGTCAGTGTGTGACGTCATCTGCCGCGTGAAGCTACTGCGGACCAATCAGCGTTGAGCTGCCGGGTTACACTGTGGCATTTACTGTACTGTATTCGCTGGCGGTTGCTGCAGTTGTGTCATTTAAAATTTAAAAGTGGAATTTTGGGATGTTTACTTCCAAAAATTAATTATTGTTTTACAACAAAAGAAACCGCACACTAAATAGCACTAGTTTACACCGCTAAAAGTTATATCAAATATAGTCTTATGTTTATTTATGAGAAAGATACGCAGGAAACATGAGCTGATCGTCTAGTTAACGCCCCCATTTAAAGAGCACTGAAGGCAGCCGTAACCAGTAGCAACGCTGTGACGGCGGGAAACAGGGAAGGACGTCACCGTTTGAAGTGAGACTACCCCGTTAGTCCGACACAGTGAGGTGATCTTCTCAGCCAATCACAGCCTCGCATTGAGGCACATGCGATGTTAGCAGTTCAACCTGAGTTGAAAAAAAAACAACCCCAACCTAATACTGTACACTAGATTTACAAACACAGAAATGTCCCTACTGGTGTACTTAAATCAGTAATCAAATTTTTTTTTTAAATTTTTTTATTGAATGCCTCCCAAAACGAGTTACACGGTAAATGCCTGAAGTGCAACTAATCTGCATTTTAAAAGAGTTTAATGAGAGCTGTATTTGAATGTCTGTCTGTGTGAGGAAACTAATTATTCTTCCAGCATTCAGCAGAATTTGTGGTTTGAAGCAGAAACAGAGGAACAGTCACATACTTTTTAAAAGGATCACACTGTCACACTCAAGATAACAGCATAGTAAATAAGGTTGATTTAATCAGATCAATCAGATGAAAGAAGGGCATGCTTTGCTACTACACTCACACATGATCTGCTGTGAGGTCAGCTGTTCAGTTTCTCATGTCGTCCTGCACAAAGTCAAAGCAGACCTCTCATCCTGTGCTCTGACTGTTTGTACCAGCTCACTGTGTGTACTTTTCTTAACTTTTCAAGCCAAATTGAGACAGTGTCACATTTTAAAGTAAATGTAAAAGAAGTTTCAGTGTTAATTTCCTTAACCTCTATGAGTTTAAATAAAAATACTGAGAACTAACCGGTACATTCAGGATGTGGCATGCATTGCGATGAATAAAGCGGACTTTTAATTGCACTGAGAAGAGCCTCCTAATGAGTGTTACATCATTAATTTAAAGAGCGATGCATGAATTAAGGCCATACATTGCAGGACAAAAGCATAAACAACATGATTAGGCATTTTACTTCTATCTCTCTATTGGTTAAAAACATGCTAAATGTCCATGGAGTCAGTGAGGGTTCAGTGGTATAGCAAGACAAAAGTCTCATTAATGGAGTTAAATCCTATCCTAGCAAGGAACAGCATATAACATAATATCATAAAAACTGGCAGTGGTCCCCACACTGCCTGGCACCGCTGCATGTACAGACTGTCCTCATGCAGCCCGAATGTCTGTGTCAGTGGATTCTCGAAAGACAGCTGAGCCACTCAGTCGCCCTTGACCATGTTTCTTAGAACAAGCTGCTTTGCCAGGAAGAACTGACCTCCATACACAAAATATCAGATGTATGATCCCTGCTAAACCTTACCATGCTACAGCAGCATGTATCACATAGGTAAAGACAGGTTTTTATTTGTTTGGATTTTTAAATGCACTGAATTTTATTTTATTGACATGTATTTACACAGTTACATTGGTCCTACTTCTACACCAGCAGGTTGAACTTATCTGGCCTTTTACCCAAAATCCACCCTCTCTGCCCGGAGGACTGCTGTGGTTGGTGTGGTCTCATGTAGATTTCAGCCAATCACAGCTTTGTTTATAAGGAGTCATATGAGTTATATGAGATCAGAGTTAAATAAGTTTACTGCTTCCTGCAAACTGATGGCTTGGAAGTTATGCAACTATTTGTTTACTCCATAGTGGCCAAAACAGTGATATTCCCCAATGTTATTTTAAATCTGAGAGCAAATGTGCACAGTCAAAGCAGACAACATCTCACTAAATAATAAAGTGCCAGTATTTTTATTCCTTGGTTAAAAACTGGCATCACAAATATAACTAACACCTCAAAAATCGTGTCCGGTACTCAAAATCATGTGCAAATGCCAGTTATTCTGTCAAAAGGACAGAGATTCATTGCATAAACTTTTCTACATATATTGAGGCCACTAATTAGCACAAACTATTATGACCTGAGATCCATGAGGTCAAAAAGAAATGTTACGGGAACTGGCAAACTGAGACATGCCTATTAAAATATGAAAAGATAAAATAAAAACAAACAAAAAAGAGAGCTCATCAGTGAAAATTATGGGTTTAAATGGGGGTGGGGGGGTTAAGGTTATGGACAACTTTTGGTTTTAAAATGAGGACATTTTCTTTTTATTACTGAAAGGATTTTTTAAGCAATAGATATCACATAACATTTATACCTTGGCTGTTATTTTGTAACAACCATAGCTGCTTTCTTAGATTAATTCCTGCAGTTCATTTTTGTTTCATTCCATGCATGCAGATGAATGACAAAACACTTTACCCAGCTCCAGGTGGTGTCACTGGCATAGTGAACAACAGTCTCTTCTAATTCTTCATCATCCTCAGCTGATGTCATGATTCCATAATGTGTCTGATCCAAGATGCAGTTCTCTGATCTACACAGATGTATGTAACTCCAAAAGTACAGTCCCGGATAGAACTTGTGTCTTCACTCTGAATATGTCAAGTGTCTGACTGCTGGGTGTTCGGAAGAGCATCTTACTAAATTTACCTGGGCCCCCCGGTCAGAAACTTGAGATGATCCTGGAGTGGTCATCATCCACAGGACCCCCTGGCTTCTTTGGCATTTGAGTAGGGCATGGTTGGATCATTTAACAGAATGTTGGTTGAAATTGACAGCGTCATTCACACACAAGTTGAATGACAAATTGCTTTGGCACCCCCCCGAAGCACTATGCATGTCTGATGGTTTTTTCAATGTGCAAATTTCTCATTAGTTAATACAGACACACCTGTTGTTGCTCTTAACCCCATCTTAACCATGGGGCACCATGGCATGCAAATCATAGCTGAGCACCTGTTGCATGGGGTGAACTCCAAGTTTCTGTCTTAGATGTGTCTCCTCCAGGGTTCACTGTAACCAATATGATTCTCGACGGTGTCACTGATTCTTTTTTAAATGGTCGCCCTTGGATTTGGTTTGCAAACTGGGAATCAACTGAGGTCATGTCAGTCTCGACACTGCTCTCTAGTGGTCCAAGCACTGTGAATGAATGGCCAGAAAGGTGCGTTCAATTCCAGTACACCACAGTACGATTTTTAAACTGCGTACACACATAAAATGTTTAGAAAGGTTACATGTCATGCCTTTGGTAGAAATAGTAACATATTTAAAAACAATAATATTAGTCATACATCATTAACAATGTGACCTATTTTCAACAGAACAAAATCATTTTACACACACGCAGTACCTTTAAGTTTATTTTTTTGTGTTACGATTTTGTGAAATTTTTTGTTTGAATTTTTAGTTAAATCTTGTTTCTGATAATGAAACATTTTTAATAAAACATATAGTTTTCTGTACCGAACAGGTTTGTTCAGTTCGGTAAGAGTTTGGTCTTATTTCACAACATTAGAAGTGTAATTTCTGCCGCACGGGAAGGCAGCACAGTAACTTGCTGCTTTCACTGTGTTCTCCTTTAATCCAGCTAGCGGATGTTAGCTTTTGTGTCATGATGGTGTCTATAATGTGTAAATGTTTGTCCATTGTTTCTGGCTAAAGGTATCTCGTATTTTCGGTTTTAATGTTCCGTGCAGCTAATATAAAAACCATCGGCAAAGCGGCTACCGGCTGGTAGGTGGTCTTTGGAAGCACTGAGACGTAACATATTGTTCACGTCCACTCCACTTACTGGAATCAGCTGGCTACAGAGCTAGCGTTAAAGCTAGTTATGTTAGCAGGCTAGCAGCAGGGCTACTTTGAATATCATTAGGTTTTTTTGTACATTCCCAAACGACAGTCGCTAATATTTGAAGCAGAGAAGCTTAACTGCAGTTGGTGATATCTTCTTACATTTGTGCATTAGTTGCAGCTTAATAAGATACTTGAAAGTAAAATGTAGGCTAGCCAAAGAAGCTAATAACCAAAACTGGCTAGCTAACTAACACGCAGCAACGGTAACAGCAATTTTAGAGAAGTTTGTAAACAACATCCTAATCTCTGGGTTTAATGAGACCTCTGGACGCGTAAATCACACAGAAGTTCCGACTGGCGTTGCATCTGAAATAGTTCTATGAAAATATTCATCAGTTAATCAATAGAATGTAAATAATAATGTCTGAAACTTGCATAGCTTACCTAATTAATAATAACCATCATGCTGCATGCTAATCGTCTCAGCTATACTTATGCTAGCTTGTTAAGGACGAGCTAAGGGCTGTTGAGATAATTAAGGTGTGTTGGCCTTTATCTTCCAATGCCAATTTAGAAATCATTCCCTCATACACACACACACACACACACACACACACACACACACACACACACACACACGTAGGCTGTATTTTACGGCCTGTTATGAACATAAGTAGCTAAAGAGCGCCTTGCGTGATTTGCATACACGGCTGATGGCTGTAATTAAACAGATGGGATATTTTAAATTCTGGCATGTAAGGAAATGAATCCCCAACTCTCCCATCCGACAGGCAGTTTCGCCGGACGATGGACGAGCTGGTCCATGATCTGGTGTCAGCGCTGGAGGAGAGCTCTGAGCAAGCTGCGCGGGGTGGGTTCGGCGATGGAGGAGACCACGCACTGGCCGTGGGTTGTTTACTGAAGAGGCAAGCTCGGAAGCGGAGAGGTAGAAAACGGCGATCGGACAACCCGCATCCTCCGTGGGAGACAGGACACCTCAGTGAGGGTTCGGAGTCCAGTTTGGAGGAACACAAGGTACCTGCAAAGATGTGTAAAAGAACTACTTTCTAATTTAAATCACAGGAAATTATGAGTAAAAGAAGAAGAAGCAGAACTTTATTAATCACCTTTTATGGGGAAATTACTATTTTCACTTTCTTTTTTACATGATTTTTTGTGTTACATGCAGGATATATACAGTGTATTTGTGTAGGCCCCTGAAACACACAAGGGGCCTGTGTGCATGCAGTTAGTATCACAGCACAACAGTATCACAGCGGTTAGTATCACAACACATCACAGCATATGGGGAGGCAGAGAGTGAAGGGCAGCCACTTCAGGTAGCGCCCCAACTGAGCAACTTGTAAGGGGATGGCGCCTTGCTCAAGGGCGCCTCGGCAGTGGCCGGGAGGTGAGCTGACACCTCCCACAGTCAGCCCACAGTCAAAAGTCTGGCGGGAGCGGGAATAGAACCGCCGATGTCTGGACAATGGATGGGAGATGTCTGCTGTACTGAGCCACTGCCGCCCATAACTCATATTTTAATTATAGGTATATAGGTAATGTTTCACGCCGTTGCTAGGCTGATTAAATCCTAGTCTAGTCACTATAGGCACTACATGTTGGAAATGTATGACGGCATCTACTTTCTCCTCAGTACAATATCCTGTTTAGATTTGTCACTCTAGCACTTTGATCTAATGAACATCCTCTGGGTTCTATATTTAGCTTTGGAGTCACAGTCTGGTATTTGCCATACTGATATTTGTTGCAGGACTACCGTGCCAATACAGGGGGTGTCTCTGCTGCCAATAACCATGCCCGCGACAACAGCGATTCAGACGAACAGCTGGGACCTAAACGGCGTACTCCCCTATCAGCTGACATGGGACGAAGCAAGCGGCCTCTCTGGCCTGACGACTTAGGTGTCCTGGGGTCTGCTGAGGGAAGTCGTAGTCTTAGAAGGAGACGTAAGGTCAAACGTATGGCTGTAGACCCTCCTGTGGAACCCGAACCCCCCTCCGCTACAATGTTAGGGCCCCCACCTGTCCCCAAAGCACGCATTGGTGGCAGGCCACATAGACTGGGTGCAAGTGAGGGCAGAGGAGCCATGGAGTTCTGTGGTGTTGGAGTCGTAGGGGTGGGGGGAGGTAAGAACAGGGTGAAGAAAAGAAAACTTGCCCCTCATAGGCTGGGAATGGATGCTGCAGATGAAGGGGTGGTGGTGGAAAGTGAGGACACCATTGCTTCTCCGACAGAAGGTTCCAAGGACAAGATGGAGTTGGAGGAGCAGAAAGGCTCAGATGAGGACATGAGTGACAGGTGGTTAGTGTTTTGACTTTCCTTCCTCTGTGATCCCAGAAGTTGCAACTCCTATTTTTATGTTATATTTATTCATATGTAAAATCATAGGCCCTGAGGTAAGACAAGAACAGCAAATGGCTGAATATTAAACAAAAGTTTTTTGATATATGTAGATATAAAATAAGTAATATATATAATATTCCAAAATAATATTCTAGAGCGAATGGCAGAATATCAAACAAGCCTTTTTTGATATATGTATGTATACATATATAATATTCAAAAATATTATATTAATGTAATTCTAAGTGACAACTTGCCATCCTCTTTTCAGTGAGACCAGCAGTGTCAGTAACAGCAGCGATGGAGGCCTTTACACCAATGATGAGGGGAGACAAGGTACGTAGAAAGACGTGTATTCAGTGGTAGCTTAAAAATGAGTCCAGGGGTCACACTCCTGTCCTGTTTTTTCCCAGGTGATGACGAACAGAGTGACTGGTTCTACGAAGGTGAGCTGCCCTCTGGTTCAGGGGCTGGAGGTGCCTGTGGGATAGCAGGAGTGGTTCCCTGGTGGGAGAGGGAGACCGGATCAGAGGAGTTGGACCTAGCTGATCCTGTTTTCAACAGCATTCTCACTGGATCCTTCCCACTCATGAGCCCAGGAGCTCAGAGAGGTAGGCTGGAATCATATTGATAGCAAACTGGAAAGCAAAAATATAATTATTTTAATGTAGATGTACTATCAGTCATTTTGGGGGTGGTTTGTAACAAAATTCAGCTAGTGCAGCATGAAAAATGGGGATTTGAGATTGGGGTGTTGCTGTTTCTGGTCTGCAGTAGTGTCAGATTGGTGGAAAGAACATCTGCATGAATCCCAAAACTCAGTTTTTCCCAGCAGAACTTCATCTCTCTGTGGATTAAATGTTTTGAATGTTTAGTCTTGCAGGTGTGAATTTCATAGTTTTGATTTTGCTCTGTGATAATAAGGTTTGTGGGAACCAAAGGAAACGCTGTCACCTTTTATCATTTTGTTGTAGTCCCACTAATGACCAGTAGGAGGCAGGCACGTTACACAGGCAGCAATGAAGGTGGCCATGACACAATGGCATGTTGGTAAATATATATGATAAAATATTCTCTTAAATATCTCTGTCTCCCAGGACACAGTTCATCTTCAGTGGTTGCCAGAAGTAGAAAATAATCCAGCAGGATTTGAAGCAGATTCAGTCCACACAATCAGTCATTGAGAAAATTGGTGCTGAAATTTTCTCACTGACTTATTTGTTGAACAGTGTTTACCGTTGTTTTACCCTGTCCTGAGTGATGGGACTGTTTGTGCCCTGCTGTACTTTAGCGATAACACGGTGAAAGTAAATTTATAGTCTCAGTGATCATGTTCTGAGTTTCTAACAAACCTACAATGCCTGTCAGGGTTCCAGGCCAGACTGAGTCGTCTCCATGGAAACCAGCAGGCATCAGAGGCGGGTCTGCCGGGCAGCTCCAGCCAAGGTTTTAACGACAGACTGAGCAGACAAAACCAGGACTCCCATGAGTGAGTCACTTTCTTTTGTCTGTGTTCTCTTATCTAATAATTATTGCTAGTAGAATAGGATTTTATTTTACATGATCAGACACTGTATAGAACTGCCAAAAGTCAAGACTGGAGATTCACAACCCCTATGGAGTTTTTATCTAAAATGAACTCTGAGATTGTCTTGTGTGAAAATAGCTTTGCAGAAAAAAGGTGAAAGAAAAAAACCCCCAAAGTCGCCATAAGAGACTTTTTACACTAAGATTAAACAACATGCATCACAGCATATAATATATGTTAGACCCATACTATTTAACATGATTTGATCTACATGAAAGACCAGACAGGGAATGTTGTTTTACAAAAAGTTTAAAATTTTGGATTTTTGTAAAAGTTAATATGCAGTAGATAACAGTTCACTTTTAGAAAGAAGAGAAAGTGCAGGAATGACATCACTTTATCTCCAACAGGCCTTGGTTTAGCCCAGGTTCACGGAGGGATCACGGTCAGGTGAGCTTCATTTATTTACCACATTTCATTCCCATTCAAATGCTTCGTATTGTAAAATTAAGAATTTGATCTTAACTTAGTTCTTTGGGATTATGTGTTAACTTATGCGCTAGCTAGTTGATTATGAACATTTGTTTTTTTTCTCTGCTGCCACTTCAGTTGCATTGGGACCCGCGATCAGACAGAGGGCATCGGAGGAGCTGCTCAGTGAAAACAGCCAGCAGGTGAGAACAACGGTTTAATAAAAGACACTAGTGATTTATGACCAAAGCGCACTTTCATTTCCTTTAGTTCCAGTGTTTCTATACTACATTGGTTTCACAGCATTTAAGGTGTTTTTCAAACGAATAAGAATATTTTTGTAGTTTATATGAGGTACAATTCATTCACTACTGTTTTTGTCTCACTCGGCTGGTTTTGCAGACAGACTAGCGGGCACCTGGGCTCTCTGTGCACAGGGGATGTCAAACGGAGACGAAAAGCAGCCCCCCTTGGCTCCAATGCCCCTTCAGGTATTGGACACACACCTCACACCATCTGGCAATTTTGACCAATTGCCCCTTTTACTGTATTTTTGGCTCTGACGTTCTCACTCACTTTCCACCCTTTCTTGTTAATGCTCACCAGTCTGCTTTGCTCTTTTTCTTTGGTTAAAGAAAGGGACTGGAATGACAAGCAAGGATTTTACTCCTCGTTTTTAAAAGAATTAATTGAGGAAAGGGAGTTCCTTGATCCTTCATACCGCCCTCCCTCTCTCACTGTTAAACCCTGTGTTAGCTCTTAACCCCATTTCCTCATAAGCTTTGTTGGACAAGAGTCAGCTTTCTAGTCATTCTGTCAGAGCAGAGATACTGGATTAGCTCTTAGCGAGTAACACTCGTGCACCCCCACTGCCCCAAACCACTCTGTTTACCACAGTGAAAGCTGATAAACATATAAATATATAAACACCTAATATGATTAATAGGGTTATAATCAGTGGTCCTCCTTTTTTAGGGATCATTATTTGTACTTTCCTCTCAGATTGTTTGAGCCTTGAATGCTTATAAACAGGTGAGTTGCTCATGTTTATTGAAGATTTTTCTCCATAATTTTTGGACTAATCTTTTGCCTAAAAACAGAAAATGTGACTTTTTTTGTTGAAAATGTAAGATAAAAAAAACAAAACTAAACTGCAATCATAAGGTTAATTCTGCTACTGAACAAGCAACCATTTGTAATTTTTTTTTGTATTAAAGATTTCTGACTTTTTTTGTTTTCCAAATAATCACAATCGGTGAATATGAAGCACATTTGAGGCCTGCTTCAGATTCAGGTGTCTAGATCAGGAACAGAAGGGTCTGACCTCATAGCGGGGTGGTGGTGAAGACCTGCCAAATTCACATCGTGACTATTTGGCAGGAACCCATACAGGATTCAACAGGCGTGAGTAAAACCAGAAAGCTGCTTTGTCCTGAGCTTCAAACAAATTAGGACTGGATTACAAAGGGTAACAGGTTGGTCTCTAATGGGACCATGAAGTTCTACAACGACAGAATCACGACTGAGACAGATGTGGATGCACTACAGTGGTTGATGACTGAACAAATATTTTCAGTACAAATAGTCTTAAAAGATAGGATGTGTGTCTATTAGTGTACCGTCATTTATCGCGGGGGTTACGTTCCAAAAAGTACCCCTGATAGGTGAAATCCGTGAAGCGGTCCGCTTTATTTTTTACAGTTATTATACAATACTGAACTACGTTTACAATGAAATCAAAGACCAAAACCTGTTTCCAGGCCCAAGCATTTAAAGAAAATAAAAACTTAAATGTTTTCAACAAATAACCGTAGTAGTTTTTGGAAATACTGTAAAATAATATTTTTAATCGTCAGTACGAGGTTGGACACAGTGTGACTCGCACTTATGTCACCGTCCTGCATGATAAAGGTTCGAGAGGGCATTCTTTTCTAAAATAAACCTGCCTCATCCATATTAAAAACTTGTTCAGGCTATATCCTCCTCCCTCGATGATCTCTGTAAATTTTTTGTTCACGTATACCTCTGCTCCAGTGGTATTCGCAGAAGAACTTGCAGAAGAACATTTTTAAGTCCAAAGTGTTTCTGAAATTTCAGAAACCAGCCCTTGCTGGCATTAAATCGCCTTGTTACTGCATGATCAGCACTCATCAATGGCCCGAAATCCTCTTCTTCGCTGTCATGAATGTCATCGCTGTCAGCAAAGGTTTCATAAAGTTTTTTAGCTTTTTTGGGAATAACGTTGGTATCCAGTGGAATGTTCTTTTTCCTGCAGTCGTTAATCCACAAAGCTAAAGCAGACTCCATCCTTACAATGGTCTTGTTGCAGACAGTTACAACCCTTTTTGCATCCTTGTTAAAACTTATTGCTGCTGTCCTCCTTATGTTATTCCTTCACGGAACGAACAGAAGATTCATTTATTCCATAATAGCGCCCGACAGCTGCATAGCTTCTAACTTCCTTCAGCATGTCCAGAAGGTTAACCTTTTCTGCGATTTTTAGCATCTTTCTCTTCCTTTTGGGCACGTTCTCACGTGCTTTTGTCGGTGCAGAACGTTTCTTCGACATTGGGGGTTTTGTCATGGAATAAATTTGCAAATTTAAATTTGGCAAGCTGTACAGAGACGAGGTGCGGAGACTGTTCACGTTGGTCAGTCCCTTAAATTTAATTTGTTATTTTTAATTTTATATACTGATTTGATCCCGGAAATGTGAAATTAAGAATGCACACTCTAGTTAGTGGTTCAAACACTTAGCCAATCAGGATGCAGAACAGAACGCATTGTTAAAAATGGCATTAAAAAACTTCACTAAAAGAATCCGTGAAGCAGCTTAAGGTGAGCCGTGTTATAGCGAGGGTTCACTGTATTTACATTTATCATGTCTAAGTTTGTATTAATGAACTTGGATTGAACTTGCATGTTTTAAAATTCTCTTGCCTTAAGGGTCACATTTCACAAGAGGGGTCACATATTACAACTGTTTTGAAGAACAATTGTAGATTTTCTGTACAGACAGTGGCCAACAGGTTCCGAGAGGCTGTTTGTAAACTAAATTGTTCATAAGTCGTTTTAAAATATTTTGACCTCTCTTTTAATCAGGATTGATCGCGGAGAACGCACCTCCCATCCCTGACACCAACATGGGGAGCCGCATGTTGCAGAGCATGGGCTGGAGCCCTGGGACCGGCTTAGGCCCAGAGGGCAGGGGCATCACGGAGCCCATCCGTGCCACACAGAGGCCCAAAGGCACAGGACTAGGTTTCAACTGAATGCCTGCTTTCTGAATCCTGAAGCTGGCAGGGAAATGATGCCCCAAGAGCTGCAAGGGGTGAGGGAGATAAAATACTCCTCAGTGCATTGAACAATAAATAAAAGAAGAAGAAAAGCTGCAGAATGATCCAGGAATGTGAGTGTTAAGAAGGAAGGAATGAGGCAGAGGAGCCTCTGTTGAAAGAGGAACTTTCCCATATTGGGGAATCTTCAAGAAGTCCACACGTACTGTTCCTACAAAGTGAGAAGATGAACTGAGCTGCAGAAAAGACATACAACACATGTCCTTGCAAGAAGCTCCATGTTGGAGAAAATAAGACATTGATGACTGTGTCAAAGTGGCACTCTGTCTCAGCCCCGTTACCTCAGATGCCATCATTATAGGCTAGAACACTTGCTATTCTGACCATATATCAAGTGTGCAAATGAAAAGTTGGTTATTTTTTCCTCTTCATTTTGGTCAAAGGTGTTGGATAGTAAGATATTTCTTACCAGTTTTGTCTGATGTTGCACAAGAATTTTGGAATCATAACCGTAACATAAATTTTATTAATGGACCGAAGGAAGGGTGCTCTGTATGGATGTCCATTTTTATGGTTCGTTTAATGGAAGAAGTCATCCCAATGTTTTTATCCATTCAAAAGCAAATGTTTATCATCAAAACATTTCCCCTTCTTTTAGCACCTCTGCTTCTGCATGTATGGATGAGGGTTCGGTTTGCTAAAACTGTTTCCAGTTACGTTGAGGTATTTTATCCAGTCATAAGTTTGACCTCAGGTTGCAGGATTTTGGCCACAGCAATGCCCAGTGATGGTATTTCATGATTTGGCTATGTGAAATTTTCAGGTCTTTAAATACAGGATTGGAAATTCCTGTGAAATACAAAATCTTAATTGAGTTTAACTGTGATCAGAATTTCAAAAAAAGGAGTATTTCAGTCACAGGAGGTTTGGTGTATCATTTATATTCAGGTGTTGTCGCTGCCTGATTCAGGCTCTTTGCAGGACTAAAAGTGAATGAAAACTTAGTCTAATCAGGCAGAATTTAAAAATGCCTGTGACTGAAGTACAGAATAACCCGCTGCAGAGAGATTGGTGAAGGTTTCTCATTTTAAAAGGTAGTTTCTGAACCATTGGTTTTGACTTGATTGTATTGTTCTATGTTTTAATTGATGCTAATCTAGCATACTTGCAGCAATAGCCTGTCCTGAACACAGATGTTAAACTAATTTGAACAGCAGGTAGAGATATTAAGGTCTAGAAAAAAATAATAAAGGAATGTGCAGGGTGTTGTGTTGTAATTGTGTTTTCTTTGACTGATGTGACTGCTGATTACCAGATGGGTGGAGGAGCTTGTACTTCACGAGGCTTAATGGGAAAAGTGACAAGCCATCAATTTCATAAATATTAACATCAGATACGGTGTAAACTAGGTGTCCTTTACCTGTGGTTCCTCAGACAAATTAAATGTCATGTGTTTTACAAGAGTTTTTGCAAAATAACACAAAAAATAACAAATATTCCTGAAGAGACAGCCCTAGAGTATGGAATGACATTGGTGTATTTATTTTTCTGATTTCACAATCCAGATCATCCCAGAATTATGTTATTTCCTTCTTGGAAAATGCCTCACTCTTGCACCCAGTTTCCCAATATTCCTAAGAAATTACAAAATAGGAACCTTTTTTTTTTTCAGGTCGAGCATTTTAATGGGTTTTCCTTTCTGTGTGCCAAACACTCCAAGAGCTTCATGAAAGTCCAGCCGGTAGTTTTTCTTTAATCCTGTTTAAAACACTAGTGATCCAGAGCTTTGTGATTAGGTGTGCAGACAGCACCATGTGGAGTCCAGTACCTTCAAATCGCTGCTGAAACTCCGTAGCAGCAAAAATGTAATTTTATTTAGTGGAAGATAAGCATCAAAATAAGTCGTAACTTTGGTTTTACTTCAAAGGGTTCAGCCTTTTGAAGATCAGGGAGCAACTCGAGAAAGTATTTTTCCTCGGCATGTTTTATGTATTTGCATAGCTGGACTAGATAAAAATGTACCAAATATTTAGCCATGAGTAGTAAACCCATTCATGCTTGTCTAATTTCATACTCGGGTTCTGGACATTATCGCATTCTTTTAGTGCACTAAATAGCCTGTTGGCCAGGAAATACAAATGCATGTAATGCTGGTTGAGACCTAAAAACTGATTTTCAAGAACGTCGTCAGCTACCTTCTACATGAAGAATTTGCCAAAGACCCACTGAAACATCTGTCATTGGAGGAGGGGTTCTCTCTCCATGAATGAATTTGCTACAACTACAGCTGAAGAAGATTCATGGCTTAAACAATGTGCACTCTTCTACAGAAAAGGACTAGACAACATGAATTTTCTAAATTATTAGATTAAATTCAGAACCTTGAGTAATAAAGTCGGAATTTCGTAGACTGAAGTCCATTTTCCCTTTATTTTGAAAAACCAAAACACTCATTACTTCAGACTTTTGAAATCAGAAATCTGATAAGAATTTTTCTTTTTCTCAAATTAGTTTTCCATAGTTTTTATATTTTAAAAGATAAAAAATTAAAGATTGCTGTATTAGTCCCATGTAGGGGAAATTATATTTCCACTCTTGTTAGCAATCATTGCACATGCATACATATATGGTACAGGCCAGAATGCACACACACACACACACACACACACACCAAATGATGATGAGAGTTAGGTTGGCGGGCAGCTCCCTCGTGGTGTGCCCCAATGAGCCACTTTTGAAAGGGATGGTGCCTGGCTCAGGGGCATCTCGGCAGTGCTCAGGAGGTGAACTGGCACCTCTCTACTACCAGTTCAAAATTTTTCGCCCGACATGCATCTTGAGCCGGCCACCTTCCAGTCCCCAGCCCAAGACCCAGTGGACTGAGCCGCTGCCGCCCCACAAGATTCAGTCTGTGTGTCGTTACAACTCCTCAGGTCGCACCAACAGTTTGCTTCTCAACCAATATGATTGCCCATATTTGATTGCAAGATATTGCTGAAAACTGCAGATGTGTTTTGATTAATTTTTGTGTAGTGGTAAATCTTGGGCCAAGGAAGACCTGATTAAATGTTGAGGTTCTGGGCATGGACGTGGCTGTTAGCCAGTCAAAATAAAAATGACAAGGCATGGACAGCTCATGATGAAGAACCACTATGTGTGAGTCAATCCAGGAAGTGATCATGATCCAGATCTGGGACATTTATTTATTGAGTCAGTGTGATAACGGACGGGTGGAGAAACCGCTGGTGACAAATGCATGATTCTGAATGCCAGCAGCAGGATTCCAGTTTCAATTAAGTAATATCATGTTATTTGGCATGAGGCAAATCATAAATTAAGTGATGTCATTATGATGACATCATAAGAGTATGCACTATTCACTGGGTGAAGAGTTAACAAATGATGACCACCTCACAGTAATAGAAAATGAAAAATATTGCACACATTAAATTATTGTTGGAGAATGTTTTGATCACTTTCCAGCTGAAGAATGTGATAAACAGATAAATGAAAGACACATTCTAAATAACATCCATTGTTTATAAAGTTTTTCTTTACTGTAATATACCTTTTTTCTTATTGGCCAACATGTACCAGTATCAACAGATCATAGAATAGTTTTTGAGAGTTGTGGTATATGAAAAAGGATGATGACATGATATTGACACTGTCCAACTAAACAATAAAATAAAATAGTCATAATGTAAGTACAACTTATACTGCTTCTCAATAAACCAAATTGGTTGGTTGCACAATCAACTTTTCTTTTTTTAAGTTAAATATCCAAGCAAAACAAAACACACTAACAAAATCCAGCTCAAGTAAAATGAGAAAAAGAACCCCTTTGCAAAAATGGGGGGGAGGAAAATTTCTGTGTTTCCGCTCCAACTTTAGAGAACTAACAAACTTACAATGATAAAAAAAAAGGTATCTATGATAATTAAAATCCAGTCATGACAGAAAACCTGTTGTAATTATTTAAGTCCAATCAAATTTAATATCTTTCACTAGAACCTTGACAACCAGGCAAACACTATCCAGAACTTTCCACTCTGGGTGTTTCTTAGATGTCACATGCATGAATTGTCAATGAAGAAAACTTATATCCCTAACTTCTCTTCCGACCGTACCCTTCCAACTCTATCAACACGCGCATCACATTCACATGCTGACTCGACATCCCTGAAATATGATGCTCTCCCCATCTCCCTCCCTTCTTGCTCTTCCTCTCTCTCCCATATTTTCAAGGCTGCGATAGAAATCCCTCCTCTGTATCTATGGGAATGCAGGAGCAGGTTGGCAGGTAAACTCAGCACTGGGTCAGAGAGGGGTGGGAGAGGGAGTGGGGGAATGTGTGTATGTGCGTTTGTGTGTTTGTGTGCGTGTGCTGCTGCATCACTGAGCTCCGGAGACCGGAGGCGAGGAGAGCCGGAGCGTTTGTCCTTGAGACTGACTGACTGACTGCAGCTGTAGAGCGGAGAACCAGCCATCCAGCCAGTGGATGAACCTGATAGTGAGTATTGAGCAGGCAGCAATAAGACCAGCCAGTAAGTACAACTAGACATAGCATTGTTTTGATGGCAGCAAATTGTTTTTTGTGTTGTCTGCTTGGAAACAGTCCGGTGTGTTATTTGAATCTAGATAGGGGTGCGTATAATGTGTGTGTCTGTGTGTATGTGTGTGTGTGTGTGTGTGTGTGTGTGTGTGTGTGTGTGTGTGTGTGTGTGTGTGTGTGTGTGTGTGTGTGTGTGTGTGTGTGTGTGTGTGTGTGTGTGTGTGTGTGTGTGTGTGTGTGTGTGTGTGTGTGTGTGTGTGTGTGTGTGTGTGTGTGTGTGTGTGTGTGTGTGTGTGTGTGTGTGTGTGTGGGTGTGTGTGTGGGTGTGTGGCCAGGTGAAAGTCTACTCTGCTCCCAGGTGAACTCATCTTTCAGTCTTTTTATTGGTTCCCATCAATACTTGCTTTCACCCAGTGAAAGACTTTGTGAGCAGTTCAGCGGTTATTCGGCTATGCAGTTTGTCTGCAGCAGAGTCCACTGTCTTTGTGTGTGTGCGTTTGTGCGTGTGTGTGTGTGCGTGTTGTAAATGTTACATTACTGTACATCTCTACAACTATTTCTCATCCTTTTTCTGATTTCCTCCTATTCCCGCTGACAGATCGATAGTTATGCATCTGTAATTGGAAGTCATCATTTAGGGCGACCCTCCAAAGCGACCCATTATCATGTGTAATCTTGCAGAAAATTACATTTTGACTGGTGTACCTTGCCGCGGCCAGGAATCAGTGGACTGTGCTGAGCAGACTAACAGGCTGCAAGCGGCGACTGGGAGGCAGGGTCACAACGAGACGACCCTGAAGTCGACGGGAAGGGTTTGGCGGGGCAGACTTGAGGGGAGGTTGGAGTCATGAGGGAATGGGTCTGGTGTTACATTCTGCCAGACATGAGGAAGCCCCCAGCAGTGCCCCTGGGTGTATCTTTGTGATCAAATGAGGAAGGACAGGAGGGAGTTGTAGGCAGCAGGAAAGTGTGGCAGCACAGTGTGAGGGATTAGATGAAGGAGGGAATGAGGTGAGGCAATCACAGACAGAAAGACAAGTTTTGGCAGTAACTCTGTGGTTGTAGACAGCATCATGTGCTGAGACTGGCTCACCTGTGGAGCTGCTGACAGAGAGCGTTATGGATGGGTAGAAAGGGAAAGAAAGCTGGAGGGAAACGTACATAAAGCTGTGGTAGACCGTTTTCAACTGACGTGACAGGATAGCTGCTTTAGTCTTTGTGTATGTCGGTGTTGATTTGTTTACAGTAGACGTGCTGACAGCGGGCCAGAGGGCTAAATTTGCCACCTGTGGAGATAAAAGTGATATGATGAGATAGACTGCGTGCTGTTTCATCTGAGTGTGTGTTTATGTGAAACTGTGTATAATAGTTCCTGACATCAGCAGTAGGTGTATGGTGCTGACTCCCAGGATTCTGTGTTGGGCCCACATCGGCGGCGCCTCGCCTACGACAGGTCTGGGAACCAGGTGTGCGTGTGTGTGTGTGTGTGTGGGAGGGTTAATGTTAAAAAAAAAATGTGATGAAAACATCTCTGCGTAAAGTACTTTTTTTTTCAAATTCTTTCTGCTGTATTTAAATCAAAATCACAAAAGTAGCAGTGGCGAAGGAACTTCATCACTGAATAAAAGTACCAAAAGGTATCATATTATATGTTTATAAATACATAGAATTTCATTATAATCCTAAGAAGTAAAGGATTTTTGTCAGAAGTCGCATCTGTAGTTTAGAAACATTATGATCAGTTTTTAGCCAGGCTGGCGGCAGTCCAGATTATGGTAGCGATGATGATGATGATGATGATGATGATGATGATGATGATGGTCTAGTTCACCACCTCCTTCCCATGGAAATATCTCAGCAACTATGTGATGGACTGTCAAGACTTCTGGTTCAGACATTAACGATCCTCCAAGGATCAATTGTAATGACTTGGCTGATTTATGAACTTTTAAACATCTGAATTTTGTCCAGTTCTCAGGTTTATGACTGAATACCCGTCAAGCTGACTTATCCTCAGCTGGAGATCGCATTCAGGAATAGTCAGAAAGTGCTAGCACACTAAAATTCTAAACTATAACAGTCAACATGGTCAGCATTATATTTGTTCAACATCTGCATGAGGTTATTGTTATTGTGAGCATGTTAACATTAACTGTTAGCTCCACACTTGTTCAGTAAAGCCTAATAGAGCTGGAGCGTAGAAACCTCCATGTAATGTTGTGTAGGTTCACTTCCTTTGGTTTCAAACACCCAATAAATCAGACCATCAGACAAGTTTAGAGGGATTTAGCGGTACTGTTAAAACTGTTATGAAACATAGATTTCTAAATTAATGCTAGGGGCCTCCTCTTTTCACTAATTTTTCTTTATTTTTTGCAAAAACAGCATAAGCCAAAGGAGTTGCTTTCATCTAACACTTATTTATATGCAAAGCAACTTGCAGCTGCAGTCTGATATAAGTGGTGGAGCGCAATACGGTGCTGCAAAAGTCCAAAGCAGGGAAAATTACAAGTACCATCATCAGACTAAAGTATGTGATATACTCAGTTGAATTCCACCACTGCAAAGTAGACCTATGGAGAACAAAGCAGGGCGATCCCTCTGTCGAAATGAACAGTCTTGTCTAAGATTTTATGTCATGGTGGAAACAGGAACAACTGCAATGTTAGATTATAGAGAACCAGAATCGCAACATAATCAAACAAGTACGTGATAAACATGGACCAGAGAAGGTGTTGAGCAATGGGAAGGTGTTGCTGGACCTGGATCCCAAAGGCAAAGAAAGGAGGACACACAAGAAGGCCTGAAACTCAAGGGCACCGTTCACACAAAGCCAGGACATGTTTCCGTGTTCCTTCTTCTATTTCAAAAACATTGCAAAACTGATAGGTGATCCGACGATACCATGTGAAGATATGCTGGTGTCTCGACGATGATCACTTAATCCAGCACTGACAGTAGAGAATACGTAGAGACTGTGTTGTAGTAATTCACATTATGTGAACGACAGCCTCGGTTACATAATCATCCTAAAAATCTCCAGATCAACCAGAGAGAAAAAAAAAAAAAAAAAAAACCACAAAAAAACAACAACAACCTTGATTACTGGACAGGGGAAATGGTTAAACACAGTCAACGGCGAGCATGCACGAAGCTAGGCCATTAGAATTACATGTAGAGAACAGTGTTTTAAATAATCAGTCTTTACCACATTTACTATGTTTAAGGAAAAAACCTGCTGAGTGTCAGAGAAATGTGTCCACTAGGGGGCACTCCAGTCCCTGAGTTATTAATTGTGAAAGCCTGCATTTCTACAGTTTCCCTTCTGTGTATATTGTCTAAAATTCACATAATAACGATTCCAAATCAGACCTGATGAAACTCTAGCTTCTGCATGTATATGTTTTCCATCAGTGCCTCACTTCCTCCCCAGCGGGACTGCAGGATCTCCTGATAAGTGAGAGCCATTTGAGGACCGCTGACCCTCTGAGGATAGCAGACCCCAGCAGCTCTAAGTGACATTTCTATGGTTACATTGCTTTAAGTTTCTCCCAGAGGCTTTCTAAGGTTTCTGTCTGGGATGTGTGTGACCTCTGATCCCTGTACAGTGCACAAGAGATCAATACTGATCCTATTCCAGCTTTGTTCATCTGTCAGTCAGTTATCATTTCATGTATTATTTCCCCTCCTGTCCATCTATTTAAAGACAAACAGTAAAGCGTGCACAAGGAACCGAGCTGCCGTCTTCCATTTCTGCATCGCTCTGCTTTTTGTGCTTTTTATTTTTCCTTTTCACCTTTCACAACTTTTACTTCTCCTCCCTCGTTCTCTAAACCATTCAAGTGTGTGATGGGTAGTGTGTGCAGCGAGACAAAAGCGTTTACACACGGTGTCAATAGTCTTTCTCTCTGTCTCAGTAATTGATGGATGACTGTGAGTCAGGCATAAACTAAGCAGATTACACTCACTAGATCTGTGGGCTGATGTTAATGTGTGTGGTGGGGGTTGGAGTAGCAGGGTGACTGTCCAGTTTTGGGAGTCAATCCGACAGCTGTCCCTGCAGGCTGAGATTTGGTGGCTGTGAGTTGAGGGATTAGGAGAAAGGGGTGAACACATACATGCACACACACACACACACACACACACACACACACACACACACACACACACACACACACACACACACACACACACACACACACATACACACGAGGGTGTCTGCTTCGTCCGTACTTTTCTTTTTCTTCAGAGGAAAATGCATCTGGTGTGTGGGGACATTATCTGGCAGCTGGGTGCTCTGTTACAGCCAGCGTCCGGAGCAGCTATTGAGCTCAGCCTCAGCAGTCTAAAAATATCTATATTTTTAGCGCATGTTCAGTTTCATTTGCTGCATTTCACTCATTTCCATCTCTTATGATGTCTGGGTTTTGCTTGTCTGCATGTCTCATCTGTTGAGCCTTCTTGTCAGTCATCACTTGAGGTTTTGTCCTTTTTCTTTGTTGACAAGTTTTTTTAAAAAGTATTTTCCCAACCTTTATTTAATCTAAGACATCCATTCATTCATTGTATTTTTCACAACTGTGATCACCAAGTGTACTGAATTTGCTTAAAAACCCCCAAAATAACTCACTCTTCACAGATGGAACAAGCATCATGCATTTAATTGATTTCAAACACGTCTTTATTGTTTCTGTCCTGCGTTTTCTTGTCACTGAGAAACTGAGATGATGCCGATTCAGCATCATTCAAATGGGGCTCTGTCTGTGGAGATGTTCTGTCTTCCCTCCTGTGGTGAATGCATGAGTGAGAAAGGTGTGATGTAGATCACTTCATTCAGAGCAATGTGAGTTAGCGCTTGCATGTATGCTGCAGTTTATCCAGGTTGTGTTTAGTTAAATTCTACTGCATCCCTCTGTGTGACTGAATCATATGTAGGTCATTGTTGTAAGTTACATTTACACATGAGGGATGCATTATGGTCACATTTACTTGTACTACTTACGGATGTAAAGTTGTAAATTTATGTAAATATATGTTTTTGTATATATTTTGTCTTAGATTCTAGTTATTATAATAAAACAACAATTACAGATATATTTCAACTGGATTCTGAGCGGAATGGAACTGAACCTGAATCAAACTGACTCTGGCTGAAAAAGCAAAACATTATTTAACATGTAAATAATCATCATTGTTAATCTAAATTTAACCGAAGCTTTTTAATGATAACTTCAGTCAACTGATTAAGTTCAATGGGTGCTACTTTTCAGTCTACAGTCCTTATATTTACACTGGCCTACCTTGAATTCTATCATTTTCTGCACAGAACTTCAACAATGTGGAACAAAAAGCTTTTCATTGCGATACACAGTAAAGAGGAAATTATCAGAGAGAACAAACTCGTCCAGAGTGTTCTGTCCTTCAGGTGTTACACTTGACGCCACTGTGGCCTAACTCAAGTGTGCCTCGCTATTGTTGTGGTGTGTCTCAAGTCCCCTCAACTGGTGCCAAAGAAAACAACAGCCATCGATAATGTTGTTAATCTCTGCGCTCGGCTTTTGTAAGAATATGTGGAAAAAAAAAACACCTCAACTTTGTTTGAGCAAATAAAGAAGCCATTGACGGCAGCTGCCAAACTAAAAGCCCCTGAGAGATAAGAGCGACTTGGCCTTAACGTCAACATCCAGTTTCCTAAATGGTTTATAAAAGATAATTTCTCAGTAAAGATAATATTTTATGTGATACATTAACTTGAGGAGATCTGATTCGATAGCAGCACTCAGTGTCTGGCTTTTTTGTATTTTATGGTTGAGATAAAATTATCTACCATCAGAAATCACACTCTCTTTATCTTTTATGGGTTTTGGTATGCACTCTCACCATTGTGTTTGCATGTGCTTGTGCTTATGTGTTTGTTTACACATGAAGTGTGTCTGTGCATGTGGCGGCTTTAATGCAGTGTGTCGCTTTGCCGCCGAACTGTTTTATGTGGTACATAATGAGATAAGGCCCACTCTATGCAGTCTGCTGTCTGGCCTTTATCTGAGCCACAGATTTGCGCAGGTGATTTCATTCCTGTACAGATTGGTTTCGGCGGGGGTCAAATCCGACCACGAGCACAGCGTCACTGTGACGGGTGAGGAAGAGACGGCAGAGCTGAGGAAGATGAGGAAAGTTCACAAATTCAGAGTTTTATACTTCTACACTCTCCTTAACACATGGCCATTTTTGATGCTTTAATATTATTGGATAACAGACTGGAAATAACAACTTTCTGTCACTACACTATCAAAGACAAAGTGTTTTTTCAAACTCTTTTTTCTAGCTTTACTGATTGGGCAGGAAAATACATTGAAAAATGTCAAACAAATCCACTCCATTGTATTTGCTATACTCAGATGTAGAATGCTTCATTCACTTCTGTGCGTCTCCACAGGATTCTTATGTCTGCGTCAGAAGGATAGCTGTTGTCACGTGCTTGCGTGTCTGTCAGTCTTTTAAGTGGATTAGGACGTAGTTACAACAGGTTGAGTAAGACTCATCTGATCCTCGTCTGCACACTCTGACCATACTCTCACTGGAGAAATGACACTATTCATTACTGTGCTGATGAGATGAATTACTGTCCTCCAGCCATGACCATTGTGATTAAATGCACTGCATAGATCTTAAATTCACACAGATGTGGTTGTTTTGTGACTTGAAAAACTTTTGAGGCCTAAAAAATATGGTTTTGTTCATTTGGTTAGGATAAATGTAAGTGTGTGTGTGTGTGTGTGTGTGTGTGTGCGTGCGTGCGTGCGTGCGTGCGTGCGTGCGTGCGTGCGTGCGTGTGTGTGTGTGTGTGTGTGTGATTATTGCATTTTGATTTTGGAGCAAATTACCCATGACATCATATCATCATGTCAACATTCTATGAAAAGACTTTCCTGTCTACTATCATCACCTTGAATGAGATTAATGTAACGGCAAATGATTGCCAATGAGTATCTCTTTTCAAACAGTAAATTTTTTAGTATATAAACGTGAGAATATTGTGAAAAATGCTCATCATAATTTGCTCTTCCTCAGGGTTATATATTATTTTTGTCTGACCAACAACCAAAACCCCACAGATATTCAAGTTCTAATCTCATACTAAAAAATAAATTATTTCCTGTACGAACAATGCAGAGAGGACACTATATTCTTATAACATTCTAATTTATTTCATTTCCCAATTGATAAAGTAGTTCTTGAGCTTCTAGCACGGGCCTTTCCAAATTCCCATGTAGAAACCTAAGAAATACCCAAACATTCTCCTTTCATATCCACCTGCCCCAGAGAGAGGCTGGCTCTCATTGGCTCAGAGGACATCCAATCAGCTGCAAGCTCCAGGATCTAGGGGAAGGCCATTCAAATGGTGTGGCTGAGGGCTCATGAGGGTCAGCTCTGCTCATGACACTCAAACAACTACAGTCACAAGAGTCAGGACTTCAAAGGCCGCCAACGACTGTTGGTGAGAAGTGTGAGTGACAGGAAGACAGATGCAGGAACAATGAGGAGGGCTGGGAGTGTGATGCAGGACTGGTAGATGGAGACACAGCCTGGACAAGGAGAGCAGACAAAGTGACAAAAAGCAGAGTTTCTACAATCTCAGCACAGAGGGATCAAGATAAAGAGAAGCAGACAAGAACAGACGTCTACGGACAGAAACACTTTTTTTTTCTCCTCTTCACAGCATGGTGGCAGAGCCCACATGGATTTAGTCGATCTCTACCTCCCAGAGTGTTTCACCTACCACTCTGACACAGAGTAAGTACTTTCACTCTGCACAACGTGTGTGATCTCAGTAATGTCCCAGAGATGTGACACTTCCATGCTTCCCTGTTATATATCTAGGAAGGTTAATGTTTGTCTCGATTCAGAAAGTTTTGTAATGCAGGTGTGATGGCTAGTTTTCTGCTTGTTTCTACAGGTGTGACACACATCGTTTGAATTTGGTTTGACTATTTTTGAATTAGGTTATTTCATGGATTTTTCTCTCAGATGCTAAGAACAGCTGAGAAAACTGGGTTTGAGAAAGGATCCACCAACTCCATGAGGGGGAATAAGGTGTACTGTAACTTCCATCCTTTATAAAAATGCCGTCCTTTTAAAAAATGTACTTCTACACTAACAGTATCCACTCATAATTTTTTTTTACAATTTAAAATCTGTTTACTTAAAAAAAAAATCTTAAATTTTACAAACATTAATTTTGTATTTTGCATTTATCCTTACGGATAAATGCAAATGTTAATTACTTTGAAGCCTCCGTTTTTTTCCCTTTTCTACTTCCTATATAACTGGAAATCAATTTAATTTTTATTTCCCTGTTAGTTAATTTTAAAGTCCATAAATTCCTGGCCATCAATTTCTACTAAGCCCAAGAAAGCATCTGTTGTGTAACTCATCTTAAAAGTTATTTGATTTAAGATATAAAACTAAAAATATTCAAGTGGACATTGTTCAATATTTTTGCTTCCAAAAACCTCAAACTAAAGTGAACAGATTTTTATTCATCCTCATTCTGACTAATCAATTATTGTAATCGACTGAAGAGCTTCCTGTAAATTACTGTGAATAAAATCCTCTGTGCTTTGTGGAAGTTTGAATGAATATTCCAATGTGTGGTGGTTTCTGTGCTTTGTTTACAGTTGTCATTGTGTGGCTTTTGTGTTTGTGTATAGTGACGGTGAGTGCGTAACACCAGTTTGGAGGAAACCAGTCCGGGTGTCCGGTCATCCTGCGCTTGTAATAATCTTCCTCGGCCAACGTGAACAAAGATAATGAAAGCTTGTGAAAAGATGTGTGACGCAGCTGTTTGATTACCCCTCTGGCTTTTGATTGCCTTTCTTTTCTGTAATCACGAAAAATCATGTCCATTATCATCTCTGCTGCACTTTTGCTTCAGCTGTG
Organism: Antennarius striatus; assembly: GCF_040054535.1. Taxonomy (NCBI): domain Eukaryota; kingdom Metazoa; phylum Chordata; class Actinopteri; order Lophiiformes; family Antennariidae; genus Antennarius; species Antennarius striatus. The sequence goes on along the minus strand of NC_090794.1, from coordinate 11,846,384 downwards.
TTCCAATCTATACGCTCCAGGAAGACATTTCATAGAGCGTTTTTGGGATTGAAATTTGCCTCCTCTAGCAGAGACCAATCAAGAGGATTCAGATCCAGGCAGATGAACATATGAGGGCCGAGAACAAGGCCAGGCAGAAGACATGTGGATGTACGGCTTGACTGATTGCTGCTGACAGAAGCAGGCAGATAAAGGATGGAAGACAAGGAGGTGATGGCTGCAGATGATCCCTGTATGGCACGCTATCCATGTTTCCAGAGCCTGTGGGTCCAAACTCCAGCCACAGGCACCTCATCTCCTGGCTAACAGCTTCGACCAAAGCCTGACTAAGGCTCTTACGACTGGCCGGGGGTGCCTCTGATCCCTGCTCATCTCCTACTGGCTCATTAGTCATTAAAAAAAAAACACTACTGAGACCCCATTGACCTAAATAACTGCTCCTTGGGGTTGGTGTTTGAGATGAAATCAAGGGGATCTGAACATTTTGCATTTCATTCTATTTTCACCTCCCTTAAGCCTCTTAAAATTTTATTTCTCTGGACGCTACTTTCTTTGTATTTCTTGGTCAGTTTCTTCTTATTTTCTGTTTTTCTTTTCCCTCTAATTTTCTTACCGCTCTCCCTCCCTCCCTGTCGCAGCCGTTGTGTCATTGTCTGCGTTATGACTCTGCTCGTTTGAAAGTGTGTGTTGCCGTCTCTCTTCCTTTCAACACTCCCAGGTTAATGAGCCACCGGACGGCCCCTTTCTTTCTGTTCCTGTCCAGTCTTTTCACACTCCCTCTGTCTGTCTGCCTCTCTTGTAATTTCTTCCCACCTCTCTTTCTTCTCCCTCACTCATTTTTTTCCCCCTTGCCATTTCACGCTACATTTTGGTCTTTGTTTCCAGGGTGCAATTACAGTTGTTTTGGATACAGAGGGTGTGGGTATGATAAGTTGAATACCCAGTTACACACACACACTCTCTCTCTCTCTCTCTCTGATTAGCTGCACCAACCATTGTGATGGTTTTTGTGTAGATTTGTCGATTGTTAAATATTTTATCACACCTGATCAGCCCATTTTCACTTCTTTTCATTTTGAAGGCATAGTGCCAGCATTTCTTATCTTCTTCCTCCCAGTGATGCATCATCATTGGAAAGTACCATGAATGCCTCAATCTGTACCTGTCAGACCTGGGACAACATCATGTACTCCATTGATGGATTGATGATAAGTAAACCAGTTAGCTCTTTAAAGGGAAACAAAAAAAAATCACCATGGAGATGATATCTTGTAGCGGAACCTGAAGCAAAATTTGCGCATTTAATAGAAGAGCTGGGTATTATTATTGTATATGCTGCAGCATTAATGTAAGCGCAATACAAGAGTGTCCGGCAATATTTGAAAAATTATAGTTATAAAAATAATTGAGGGTTGCATGAATTATAGCATCAAAAATTGTCCAAACACATCAAAAACAGGAAAATGATGTCAAGTCTCTGCTAGTAAGGTGGGGGTGGGGGGATCTGATGTATCTATAGGTGTGTCTGAAGCAACCAATCAGAGAGCAGCCTCAGGTCACCTGCTCACCAAAAGCCAATGGGCTTTCATAGACTCTTGTTTGACCAGCTTCTCTTCAACCAGTTGGTGAAGTTTGACTCGGAAATAGTTTGTAATTAATAACTGACTATGTGGTGCACTGGAAGAGAAAACAATTATTCTTATATTACCCAATTTGTGTTTGACATATTAGAGTGAATATCCTCCTGCAGAAATTAGAGGGGGGTGTGGGCTCCCTCTATTAACTACCTAAACCTTGTACAATACAAGGCCAGGGTTTCATGGATGCAGCAAAAAAGGGTTTAAGATGCTTCATGTTTTTCTACCAATTCATTATTTATCTAAGTTCTCTGACATGTTTGAAGCTAATTTAATTGGTATTTGGGATATTTCTGAACAACTGACTAAATAACGGTGGTCTAGAGGGGCCATGTACATTCAACAAACAGATTATTATGACAGCTATTCCCTTTAAAATTCTTTTTGGCATAACTCTTGATCGCATTCTCTTGATCGCATTCCAAAAAACAGGACAATCTCTGTTGAACTGTATGTCGCTGTCTGCTCTGTGCCAAACAGCACTAACAAAATATTTAAAACCAATAGCTAACTTCATGGAAAGGCATTTAAAGTAAATGTCACATTCACCAGTAACATTATAAGGTGATTGTTGCATCATCAATAAGTGATCAAAAGTATATCATAAAGGGTAATCGTTATTTGCTGAGGAACTTCATCTAAGCTAAATTTGGAAATAAGCTGTAATTGTGGGTTGGTGATAGGAGATGACATTCAATGCCAACTCGTGTTCCCTATGCTGTTTATAATACTTTGTGCTATGGAAATACTTCTATGTGTCCTATAAAAGATTAGTGCGGTCTGACATTCAGCCTCGTTCAGGCAGCAGATGTTGTGGTTGTGTTGCTATAGTTCCTAGTTGGTTCCTTTGGTGTCTGTCGCTTACTGTCCATTTGTGCGTCTGTTTTTGTGGGTTTGTAGAGGGGTCAGTAGCGCGTGCCCATGGTTTACTCTGGGGGTGGTTAAAAACAGACAGACTTTTTGCCTACCAAATGTCTCGTGGCTGAGAAAACACTGATTTACATGACAGGAAACAGGCTGACTTTGATTCGCCTCACCGGGCCAAGACGCATGGCTGTGGGCATATTCTGTGTGTGTGTGTGTGTGTGCGCGTGTGTGCCTTTCACTGCTTATGGAAGAGTGCAGTGGAGTGTGAGATTTTTTTAAAGTATGCCTGGCGACATGCAGTTTCATGCAAGTATGTGTTGGGGTGTTTATGAAGACACTTGCTTTAAAATGTGTCTATAAGTGCGTGTGCAGAGAGGCTCGACGTGTTCCTGATCATGTGAGTGTAGAGAAGTGCAAGTCTGTCTCCGATTTTTATTTTTACATGAACGCCTGACACCACAATGCAAGTGTGTGTCTTTGGGATGTGTATGTGTGTGTGTGTGTGTGTGTGTATGTGTGTATCACATGCCTGTGAGCCAATACACCTCAGCTGGTTTCAGATGCTGTTTTGTCCTCGACGTGGTGACAGAGAGTCTGTTGTGGTTGCATTGCAATCCAATAATATAATGACTATAAACACTTAAACATGCAGGCCGAGAATATTTATTTAAAGTAGTTATAATGGAGGCATTCATACAAAGTAAAAAATACACAAACAATTCCAAGAGGAAGGACGAAAGAAAGTCCCTGGAAAATGTTTTTATAATTACTTATATAGAAAACAATTTTGCTCATGAAGACATTTTTTGTTGTCCTAATTTTATGACATTCCATGCACGTTTTCATTAGTATTTTCTCTCAGTACATGTATTTTGAAATAAAATTTTAATGTTTCCACATTTTTCCAAATTGTCCTTACAGTAAATAAAAGTTGTTAATCCTTTAACTCACCTGTTAGCCATGAAAAGTCAAACAGGCCAAGTGTAACTGAGAGAGCAGTTAAGAGGCGGTAAAACAACACAACAAAGATGTTGGGATTGAACATAATGGCGATGGTGATGATGATGCGGATGATTGTTGGTTTAGCTATTTCCCTAGGTTTGCTTAAGCCATCTCCTTTGAAAACAAAGCAGTGTAATGGACAGTAGCTTTGCATATGTGGGAAATCCCAAACGGCTGGTTTAGATAGGACTGGGATGGATGGATGCATGAATGAGGGTGGGTGGAGATGGAGAGGTGGAGGTCGTCTGATAAAAAACGGCATAGTTGAAAGAATCAGGAGAATTTTTCAAGGTGCTTATTAAATGATCTGTGTAAATGATGCATGACTTAATAAAACTAATCAAGGCCAACAGACTTGAAGGTCAATTACTAGTCATTAATATTAATAAGAACACTGAGGTGACTCGTAATATAAAGCTGACCTGAAAGTCAAATCTGTCTTCAACATGGACATATACTGCTACGAGGTGCACATCCAATAAAAATCCATTCTTTTCCTCCTGTCTTTCCTCCAGACACAGCAGGATGTCGGTGAGGGGTTTGGACCCCTCGTGTCCCTCCACTATAAAGCGTGAGCCCTCCAGCCCCAGCCCCAGCTCTCAAGGCGATGTCAGTCCAGCCCAACCCAGCCCTGGTAGCTCTTCCTCCGACACAAACTCCAGCTACGGGCCCTTGATCAAAGGTCACAGCAATGGTCTCGACTCTCCAGGCATCTACGGTCACGCAGCGGGGTTGGCCAGCAGCGTCGGAACAAACAGGTTGGTGTGCGTTATATTCAGACGTGAAATGAGCCGCTGCTAATACCTGAGCACATTCCTCTTTATTCCTCCCTCCTTCTCTTCCTTTTTTTACCCAGGAGGTTTGCAGAGGAAGAAGAAGTGAAGTGCGAATTCATGCTGGGGACGGTGGCCAAGCGGCTATGCCTGGTGTGTGGTGACGTGGCCTCTGGCTACCACTACGGCGTGGCCTCCTGTGAGGCGTGCAAGGCCTTCTTCAAGAGGACAATTCAGGGTTAGAGAAATCAAATACACACATTTATGCACGTGAACATGCTCAGGTTTGCACACATTAGTTGGGTTTATTGTGCAGGGCTGTTAATGTTTTTCTGCATTATATAAACCTGTTTTACAAGCAACACGGTGTAAATACACCCTGAGCATTTGTTTTGGTATAAACGGGTCTCCATCAGTTTGCTCACAGCATCCACCTCAGAGAGAGGTCTTAAACTTTGCGTCATGTATATATAGTCAACACGTGTGAGATTAGCTGTTGAACTTTCAGATGATATGTGGTGTGTATTGAGTGTGATTTTGCATCTGCCCTGAAATCCATCAGTAATGAGAAGAGCTAACGACATGCAGCGGATTTTTTTTCAAAGGCTCAGTCGGCTCCAAGCCCATGTTGAGGACCTGGCAGGCTGTGTCGTGTTTGGGCCTCGATAAGTTGGCCCCCGTAGGTGGGTCCAAAGAGCAATCAGGATGAGAGGCTGTCAGATCAAACAGGGGGATCTGATGTCTGGCTCATCAGATACTTCCTGTTTCTGATGGAGGGTGGCAGCTGAGGGCGTCTGCAGCTGGCTGGACGCCGTCGGGCTTAAGGTGCACATTTTGCTGCCATGGCCATTATTCCCAATCAGCTGCTGGGAGCATGTTTTTGGTATCTATGGAGTGAGCTATGTCAAATCTGAGAAAATAACCCTGATGTTGTCACAGTGACGACATCAGGCCAGGGATGAAAGAGCTGAACTCTGAAGAACTGTGAGTTTGTGTGGAGTAAATCTGGGAAACTGTTTTCCAATCTTACACAACTTTACACTCAAACAAACCAGGAAAAACAGCTGTCCTTTTAAATATTTCAATGAAATTGAGGCGATAATGAAAGTTGGTCATCTTCATATTTCACATACAAAATAACATGAAAAATTCTCAGTTTACTAAATGATCAATGGCTCTGCCACATTCGGATCAATGTGATAGACAATGATTTTGATATATGTCAATGATGAATTGTAACTAAATTTAGGCTTTCTTTTGCTTTCTGTCGCCCAGGTAACATTGAATACAGCTGCCCAGCATCCAACGAGTGTGAAATCACCAAAAGGAGGAGGAAATCCTGCCAGGCCTGTCGATTTGTGAAATGTCTGGCCGTGGGCATGCTGAGAGAAGGTCGGCTACACATTCACTTCAGTCCAAGTTCTAATCAGTGTTCCAGCATTCTGGGCTTATACATAGTTAGTTATTCATTTATTTCAGGCAAGGCAAGGAAAAAACAAAACAAAAAACAAAACAAAAAACAAACAAAAAACAACAACAAACAAAATAATTAAATAAGCAAAGATCATAACTCAACAATACAATTCTGCCTGAAAGGGAGTGGGAAGAAGAAAACTTATGTAATCCCACCCCAGTTCCTGATTCAGAGATCAAACCACTGAGCTTCACTGCTACTTCGAAGATTCAAGGATAACCACACAATAATTGCGTCATGATGTGCAACAATGAAATTATCACATTGCAATTACAATTCCACACAACAATGTAAGGAAGGCACGATATACAAACATATGTAGTTCATACATAGTTCATACATACAGTACTTTAGACAGTTGAGATGGAACAGTGATACTAACTCACCGCTGATTGCATTTTCTTTGTTGTGCATTCCTGCAAACAATGCCCTGATTACCGTCTGAGATTCTCTGCGTCTCACCTGGTGATGACAGCGCTGTGGTTGTGTGGACTGTAGTGAAACCTAAAACTTCTGACAGTTAAACTTCAATCCCATAGTTCCAGCTGTGATGTGTGTCTCTGTGTGTTTGGGTCTGTGTATGGCCAGTAAACACACCGCTGAACAATGCATAGCTAGGCCTGTGAGGGGGAGGAAAGGGCTTCTAACTCTTCAATTGTGCTGAAACTTTGCTAAACAGTGTTCCTTCAAAATAGCCTCTGGAACGCTGCCAGTATGGAGGAGTGTGTGCAACGCAGCAGCAGTTAGTCATTTAGCTGAGGGACATGTTGCTTGGGGCTGCTTTTAAATTAAACAGAGGGGACATTTTTTAAAACTTTAGTGGAGACCTGAATGAGAATGAGATAAGTAATCTACTCAACCCATGTTTCTGTTCTCTGGTAGAACATTTCTTTATTCCAGAGGTTAAAACATCAGAGACAAAGTTCCACAGTCCAACATTTTTATGCGACTAATTTCTATCATGCAGAACATGATTATATATCTTGACACGTATGCATGCCATGCAGAGAGCCTGTGCCCGCGGTCAGGTGCTCCTTTGGTCTCACTGTGTGCCTGTCTAGTGACATACTGTCCACATTTAGAAGTGACTCAAAAGGGAAAACATTAGCGACCTCCTACTGTACCGACCACATTCTGCATGCTGTGAAGGGCCAGGAGATGATAATAGAGAGGGGATGGCTGATAAAAAAGTGTGTGTGTGCGTTCCCAGGTCAAATGATGCGGAGCTTGGAGCCTCGTATCAGATTAATCTGTTTAAGCTTTTAATAAGTTGTGTACCACAATAGCCAGGGCTGACTGATGAGGCAACCAGCTAAAAACACATCAAAACTAATGTTACAACCAGAACATGGATCTTAAATCCCAATGATATTATTTGCCACCATCATTTTTGTGATAGCTCTGACGCCATATTCAGTGCGATCTTGTTACTCGCAGTTAATGCGTTCCAGGAACCACACGCAAATAGCAAATTCCGTGATACAGCGACAAACTATTTATCTTATTATTTACAGTAATTTAAAAGTTTATGAACCCTCCCAACCTATTAAACCACCTTCTATCTGCATTACCTTTTCCCACACTCTGATAGACTGTTTAAAGCACTTAATGTCTCACAGAAGTGCGCTGCATTCGCGGAACGGAGCACACTTCCGGATTCCGTCAGCCAATAGAATGCGCGTATGGTATCACGTGACTACCTACCAAAAATCCGCGATGAAGTGAGGTCGCACGTGTTGATGCGTGAATGCGCGAGGGATTACTGTACTTGTGATGGAAATGATTAAAATATATGTAGAGTAATTGAAATGATATTGGATAAAGGAGGCAGAACACAAGCTTTGGTGCTTTGGTGGCTAATAGTCAAGAGAGGGAAGTTACAAGTAAAATTTCTTAACGTGAACTTGAAATTTCCATCCATCCATCCATTTTCTTTTCATCGCTTTATCCGCTGTCGCAGGTCACGGGGAGCTGGAGCCTATCCCAGCTGGCTTAGGGCGTGAAACAGGGGAAACTCCGGGCGCGACGCCAGTGCACCGCAGAGCCACACAAAGACACAGACAACCACGCATGCACACACTCACTACTACGGGCAATTTGGAACGGCCAATCAACCTGAAGCGCGTGTATTTGGAGTTGGGAGGAAGCCGGAGAACCCGGAGAGAACCCACGCAGACACGGGGAGAGCATGCAAACTCCACACAGAGCAGGACTCGATCCCAGAACCTCCTTGTTGTGCGGTGACAGCGCTACCCACTGCTCCACCGTACTACCTGACCTGAAATTTATTCATTTTAATGCAAAGTGTGATTTCAATTCTGCATGTTAGTCAGATTTATTTGAAAGAATAGTGAGCGATGGTTATAACCCTAACGGTCTGCCGTAAACTTTCTATACGGACCGACTTACTGTAAATATAATATGGGGTTATGCCGGGTGTGCTCAGTTTTAGTTTTACCACCACATAAAACAATAATATGTCTAAGGTGTTGACTTGTTTACAACCTGTGTGATCATCCGAACGCTCTCTTCTTGCCCTGTCAGACTTTGTGGTAGTGATGTCACTGTATTCCCTGATCTCGGCAATTACTTTGAAAAGTATATTCTTATCATAACCAGTAAAAGTTGCTGCAAAAACTATGAAAATAATACCCCAGTTGTAATAAACTGGAATGATCCTTTAATGCCACCTCCTCATCTCTAGCATCTGTTTACTGCTGCAGTGAGTCTTCCTAAATGTGTGTGCGTGAGTTATGGATACTCAGAATTATGGCATCTTGATGTGCGTTTCACTTTGCGTGCACGAGTTCTCGCTTAAACACACATTTATGCACACACCTGTGTGTGTTTTTGTGAGTGTGTCTGTCCTTTTTCTAAATTAGCTGCTTTTAATAGGATAGGGGCATCAACAGCATCCCAGGCCACCTCTCAACCACCCTCTTCTTGCCGCCCCCTTTGCTGTCCCTCCCCACTCGTAAATTCCTCCAGATGCCTTGTGGGATTCCTGGACCTCCGTGAAATGCGAACTGCCCCTCATAACTTCAGTCGTAAGCGCCCTCGTAACGCGCTTCACCGTGTCTCGTAATGCCCTCTTCCCCCAGTGAGGCCGCAGTAAAGGCTGAGACAGAGGAGCTGTGAGATTTAATGGGGAGAGTCAGAGCCATATTAAATACACGGCTAAGAGACATATAGACCACTGGCAGGGTTTGATTAAGCACTGTTAGTTCTCAGCACTGCAGCTGCTGTTGCTTCTAAGGGTTGTAAAAGCAGTTTTGTTAGCAAAATATGTGGAATATTTAAAGAATATAATGATATAATACATATGTAATGGTGCGATCCAGTAGTTTACAGGTTTCTGCTCCCTAACAAATATGGTCAGTGCAGCAATAACTTCACCTTCCTCACCTCCTTTGTGTCCCCTTCCGTGTCTCATACCTGCTATCGGTTGAAGGCCTCATATGTGTTAATCACATTAATCTGTGTTGTGAGAAAAGCAGAACAGAACATGGGGGCTCCATTCCAAATCCTTCTGCTAACAAGAGTTGGTGTGGCAGGGAAGGAAACGCCACCTACGATGTCAGGAACAGCCATGTGTACATTTGTCACAAAAATCTGAGAAGCGTGGGATTGTTTATACTGCACACATGCTTGTGGTGACAGCAGCATGAGATGAAGGCGAGGGGGGGGGGGTTCTACCACCAGAACACGGTCAGTCCGGAGCAGCGGCTGGATGTCTGTGTTCCCGATAATGCAGTGCTGTGTGCATTTTGGGAACCTGTAAAGCCTCTCGTGAAGATCCAGACACCTTCAAAAGAAGACTGAGTGATGAAGGCGGCGAAAATAGATCAGTGTCTGAGGAGTCAGTGTTTATCGAACTCCAATGGGCTGTACAGACGGACAGGGAGAAAGTGTGTGTGTGTGTGTGTGTGTGTGTGTGTGTGTGTGTGTGTGTGTGTGTGTGTGTGTGTGTGTGTGTGTGTGTTATCCACCATGGCTATTCTTGGCCTTTTGGTTGTCAGCACATTCCGCTGTGAAGAGTTACACTCGGCTCAGATGTGTATGTTTAAATATCTATCAGATCGGAGCGCAAACACACACAAACAAAAACACCCACATGAAACGCACTTATCCTCCATATTGAACAACTAAAGTCCTGCCAGCTAATCCGGTGTATGTCGACAGTTTGTGTTCGGTTTGATGACAGCACACACATAAGCACCCTCATGCCTCATCTCACACCTCCGAGCAGCACCTGCCAAGTGTGGGGATAATCCACACTTACTATTTGCCCCTCAAGACATCACCAGAGGGTCAAGGGGCTTTGAGTTTACCCAACCAATCTCTTCTGTAATACCCCACTATTCTTGAGCATACACCCCTCATTTCATCATCTTAACCCTCAAACTGCCAACGTACAGTATTCCATTGTTGGACCAAATGAGTTTGATGTAATTATTTTTTGTTGTACTTATCAGTGAAATATGGAATTTAAATTTGACTGACCAATTACAAAAAAAAAAAATCCCAATTCTTAAAGCCCACAATCTTTTTCCAGAGCTGTAAACCATATTTTGCTCAATATTTGCTCAGATTTGGCGTGGATGGATCTGGTGATGCCTGAGCACATTAGTCATAATTTCACTCAGAACAGATTCAGGACTTCAGAACTCTGGACATTGTTAGGTTGTCTTGGCGACCACAGCTTCATGCAGGTCAGATGTAGAATCCCTGGACAGGCAGATGAGGCTGCTGGTCCTTATTACCAAACAAGGGTACCAGACAGTCCTCTTTAATTATCACAGTGGTCATCCCATGAAAATAATATGTTAGAGTACTTAGTGATAAGCTCAGACTCAGGTATTCCTCTTAACCCTCGCAAGTTTGCTTGAGGGGTTTCTATACATTTGTTATACACTTGGAGACGTCTATAATCATGCTCCCCTAGAACTCTTCTGATTTGTACTGAGGGTATATGGGGAACATGCTCATCACTTCAAAACCAAAGAAAGGAGAAATGTCTATATTCTGGGCACAAAGTCACATATTTGGGTGTGTGTTGATCAATGCAACAATTGCTCGTTGTCTCTATTGATGTTTGTGAGATCCGTGGGTATAATCCCAGGATGCAGTTGGTCGGAGCAGTGTCCAATTTTGTAAATGCAAAATTTCATCTTGGCTCTATGCAGATGATTTGATTGCATTGCTTTATCAGGGAACATCATCACACTGGAGTGGTTCACGGCTGAGTTGAAATAGGCCAAGAAATTAATACCTTTGTGTCTGAGATTTGTCTTCCAGAAAAGGTTTTGGTTAAGTTACCATCCCCAAACTCAAGTCTTCAACTGTCATGACTGCTAGGAAGATGAAACATGAAATGTATAGTCAGGTTTGCATGACAAAACGGTCAATGCAAACTTTATACCTGACTCTTTTGTTGAAATGAAACCTCAGCCAGGAGGTAAAGGTTTACCTTTTCCTCTTGATACAGGTAGTCATCAACCTACAAACACAGTTGGTTCCAAGAGGTTGTTTGTAAGCTGAAGTGTTCGTAAGTTGTTATTTCTTAAATTTCAAACTATAATTGCCATTGGAGGTCAATTAAATGCCATTAATTTACCTCAAATAAATAAAATAGAGGTATACTTTGGCTGACGTTTCAAGTGATGTCATTCTCGATTATACATTGGTTTTCAAAAAATATACATGGAAAAATAAAAATCAAGTTTATGTCATTTCTATGTCTGTCCACCACAAGTACTGGAATAAACAAATTTAACCCTGAAGCACATCTTACATGCCTGATTAAAAGGACATTGTGTTATTTAAAGTGAATGTTCACACATTCTCTCTGTAAATACATAAGTAGAGGAGGCAGCGAGCTCAAGGGGATGGAGTATCACCGCAAGATGTCAAGTGGGAAAATAATTCCCTCAGTGCCTCTTTCAGATATAAGTGCTGATATAAATCTATCTACAGCCTCTTGGTCATTTACACTGTCAAGATCAGGTAACTAAACATTTCCACCAGAGGTGTACACACACACACACACAGGCACACACACACACACACACACACACACACACACACACACACACACACACACACACACACAAATTGTCATTGGCATGGTGACAAGGTTACCACAATGCTCGTCAAGATGAGCAGTTGTCATCGGCCGCTCTAAAGCCGTTGCGTGTCGTGTTTCAGGATGACCACTGATGTGCCGACATCAGACGTGTTCTTTTCGGTCTCCTTGGGATCATTAAGACATGTGAACAGGTGATTTGGCAACAACCTGATGGCCAACACTCAACAAGAAGCTTGAGTCTGAGAGTGACAACATGCTTGAACTGCAAAAGCTACGACCATCAAATTATGGTTGAAATGTGGTCTCATGTAGTGCTTTTTTGTTGTTGTTGCTCTTTTTATCAATGTAAAAAAAATCAGTACTAAATTAAAGAATTTCTTGTACCATCTGAACACCAGTCAATGCAACACTTAGGCTCATTCCCCCGTGATATGAGGGTGCTTGGGGAAAGTATACTTGTATCTATGGGTGTGACAGTCTGCCAGTTTGGGATCCCTGTTTGGGATAAATTAGGTATATCTTGTCTTATCTTGTGTTCTGCTTTTTTTTGTTTTTGTAGGTGTGCGTCTGGACCGTGTTCGAGGTGGCAGACAGAAGTACAAGAGGAGGATAGATGCAGAGAACAACCCGTATCTTCACACACAGACTGCCTTGCCTCAGAAAAAGACATGTAAGTGATCAAACTAAACGGTTCATTAATATGGTGTGTCAGCAGCAAAATTCTTCATAAATGTTTTTGCCTTGTGCACGAGAGAAGCTCTGGTTTTACCTTTGTTGTGGTCAAAACAATCAATTCATGTGTTCTGTGCTGTCTAGTATAGAATTTAATTATTTTTGTACCTCACATTAGAAACCTTGTAAACTTTTGAAATCTCTATGTACTGTATATATTATTGATGTCTTGGGAAATGTGCATCAGCGTTTCCAGAGCGAGGTGAAGCCCCATAGCCTCCTGCCTTTATCAGATAATCCCAAGAGATTTAAAATAGTTTAATTAACAATCTTTTCAAAGGAAAAGGTCATCTTTATTGATTGGAAGTTACAAAAGCTGCAGATTTTTGGTTTTCACTGGATGGTGTCAAACGTGTCTTATTAAGGACGAAAACTTCTATCAGTCAGGAAACATCCAAACAAATATTCAAATAGCAAATGAGATGAATGCCCTCAAAACACGTATAGTCAGCATTTCTGGTCACCAGAGAGTAGCTTTGTTCTTTATTTTTTAAGTTTGAACTTTCATGTATACTAATTAATCTTAAAAGTTGTTTAAAATCATACTGCCAGGTGACAATTTTACTTTTTTTGCCTACATTAATCAGTTTATATAGTGTATTGTCTAATTAATTACTGAATTAAATCTTGGTAAAAGTCTACTCTTCCTCTCTCCATCTGCCCCAGACACTGTTGGTGGTGTGGTCGAGAACAAAGTGGTGTCTCTGCTGCTGGTGGCTGAACCAGAGGGCATCTTCGCCATGCCAGACCCGACCGTACCCGAGAGCGACATCAAGGCTCTGACCACGCTGTGCGACCTGGCCGACAGGGAGCTGGTGGTCAACATCGGCTGGGCCAAACACATCCCAGGTAGGATTCGAGCTACAACCCCCCCAGTGTTACTCACCGCACACAGTCGCTCACACCAAGTCTATAATCAGATCACAGGAAGAGAGTGTTTTGACTTGTGGTTGCCAAGACACTTGATGGATGCCCAGAGGAGAGGGAGCATGTTCACACGGCTGTATGTTGTCTGTCAGTCACCCCTCCCCGTGTGTGTGTGTGTGTGCGTGTGTGTGTGTGTGTGTGCGCCATGCCCTTGCTGACCAGTGTGTGCTCCTAATATATCAACCAGATGATCAGTGGCCACCTGCAGCTTTTAATTCATTTCCTGGGCCGGGGCCACGTCTGAATTATGGAAATCCTCCTGACACTTGGAACACTCTTAGCTTCTGGAGTTTTTTCTTTCCTTTGGATGAGGGAGTGGAAAGGAGAGGGGAAGCGCATTCTGACAGATTAGTGGGATTAAAATGCTGGTATGCTGCTCTGTCGGTGGCTGTAATCGTAGTCTTATGTGGTTTCGGCAGAAGTCTGGAGATCTGCTTTTGATATTTAGCCTGGGAGACCTTGACAACATTCACCAATGAGAAAAAAAAAACACTTTCATGGATTCAGAAGCAGTTTTTCGCCGTTCAGGCCACGCTATATTGTGAGATGTTCTTAACTGATTTGCTGTCTGTTAATGAGTGGAAAGAGTAAAATATTTTCCACCACGAATAAATCAATGCAACAAATAATTTCTCTGATATAAGTCTCCAGAAATTACTCAAGTGACCACAAAAAAACCTTTGTATTGATTAAAAAAGTTATTGATTACAGGCAAATAATGCGGAAAATTTGCGCACATGATAGCATGAATAATATAACCTCGCAAAAAACAACCAAAACAGAAACAATAAAATGAAAGCAAATAAAAGTGAATAAGATAAAATAAATTAGTAGAATGAATGAAAATAAAGAATTCCTTAAGCAATTCAAAAAGTAAGACTTTATTCTTCAGGTGCATTTAGAAACTATCATTAATATTAATATTGTGCTGTATTCATTTGCTTGGGTTTGTTTTTCGGATTGTTTTTCTTCTCTGTGGTTGATACCGTTTAGGGTCAGTTTGGGAGGAAAGGATGATTTTTCAGCTGTAAATCTTCTCAAAAGTCGAGTGAAAGGTGGAAGCTGGCTGTGGAACATCCACCCGTAAACACGACCCCCACCAGCTGCAGCTCTAGGCCATGTTCCAGGGACACGCATCTCCATTTCCCGTCTGTCCTGATATCTTATCGTCTTCTTTCCTCCAACCGAAGCCCTCACGGCTTTATCAGCTGGGGTTATCCACACCCAACACACCATCAGGAAACACCTGAGTTTTTGTTGATGTCTCGTCTCTGAAATGCTTACAAAACAAACACAGCAGGTGTGTCTGTGCTCCTATCTCAACTATACTTCTCCTCGTGTTTCCTCCTACATGAAGCGACCATTGGAGTGTGTGTCGGTGTTTAGTGTCCTTCATTAGCATTTCCATTGTTTTGTTAGAAAAAAGAAGCGGAGCATCACTACCTCCTCCTCCTCCTCACCCCCCTGTTTTAACTACCACCCTGGGCCGTTGCTGTCTGCCTCTTTCTACCATTGTCGGCTCTTTAATGTCAGCAGAGACAGACGGAGTCCGACTGATGGGTGTATTTGTAGGCCTTTGCCAGTGGAGCGAGGCGGCGATGAGAGGAGGAGAACACACAGCGGATACCCACCTGAGGGGAGAGGAGACAGGAAGGCATGTATTCATGCATCTGTCAGGGAAATTATACTTGGGGTTTTGAGATGTCACAGACAAAAACTGAAATTTAATAAAAGATGTACTTCCACTAGGCTGATTGAGGTTGGATGGTGAAGAATTCATGCCCATTTGAGGGGTTGATTGTGATAAGCAGGCAGTTTGTTTCTATTCATTACCATCAGTTCATGGTTAATAAATTATTTGAGAGCAAATATTTAGTTGAGGGCAGTGGTTATTGGTCATTCACTGCTTTCAGGAGACATTTTGAAGTAATTGTTCACAAATTCCTTTAGTTTTTGGATAAAATGGAATACAGTAGTTCACAAGACTCACTTCAAAACAGTTGGTTGTTGTTGTTTGTCATCTTAATTTGTTAGTTTAAAACACAAGTCAGCTGTTTAAAGACTAAAATATGTTTAAATGTGACTTATTTAACATCACGATCAAGTAGCTCTGTTGGCTTAGCGCAACATGAAGTCTGTAAACACAGGTCCATCCATCCATCTTCAACCACTTATCCGGGGCCGGGTCACAGGGGCAAAAGTCTCAGAAGGGATGCCCATACTTCTCTCCCCCCAGAAACCTCTTCCAGCTCCTCCGGGGGGGATCCCGAGGCGATAACTTTAAAGGAAATTCTCTCTGGACAAGACACTAAATATGCCGGCTTCCGAAAACTATCTATTTAAGACATTCATCGTTTATAAATAAGCAGTCACAGTTGCTGGAATTTACTTTCATTAGTCAATATCAATTGTGTCTTGTTGGTGAGTTATCACATGAAAATAAATGTTAGTTTGTGCTAAGATAAAATCTAATGTGACGTTCCTCCATGCTTATAAATAAGGATTTTATTTGTTCAGTTAGAAGCACAAAGAAAAAGATAATGTACTCTAGTTAGGATGGATAAAAAAATGAATGATTTGAGATTAAATGACAGATTATGAAACAGAGCAGCAGCAGCATCAATCAATGGGATTAATACATAGACGGGAAGTGGAAATATATCAGGGCAGAATAGCGACAGATGAAGAGAGAAGGGGCTCTTTAAACAACACGGCCTCTCCTAGCAGCGTAATGACCGTGTCACATCCTCTTGGGATGAGTGGCAGGCCACACGGCCCCCATCGCTGGGAGAACCGGGGTCCTCGGTAAAGTGGCCCAGGCCATCTGAGTTCTTTGCCCAGGGGTAGGTGAGTGTGATGGGGCTACTGTCCTGGCTGCTCCCCCTCCTCTCTGTCTGGTCCCATCAGGCAGATTGACGGTGATGTGGTCTGAAGTTTGAGGGCCAGACTGGCAGATGAGCTGGCTAAAGACCAACTGCCCTCTTCGCTTTTGGCCTTTTGAGTCAGTGCTGCAAGTTTAGTGTGTGTGTGCGTGCGTGCGTGCGCGCGCGTGCGTGTGTGTGTGTGTGTGTCTTTGAGAGAGAGAGAAAGAGAGACAGAAACAGTAACTGTGGTGACTATTGTTGATATGATTCCTTTTCTTATTACTCTCAGTGCTTTTGCTTTAAAGAATAGTTTTCCCAGTGCAGCGCAGCCTTTTCTCTTTATTTCTTTTCATTGAAGGTATAACTTGTATTTGTCCTTAAAATCTATCAATATATTGCCTGAGATTTCACCACAGACACCCTCTCACAGGTCCATATCCCTGATCGATGATCAAGTGCCACAATACTGATCCCCATTGACCAATGAAATTGTGCACAGACAGCGTTTCCAATTTATCAGGGAGTGATATTGGGGAAAGTGGCGCCGCTGACGTCCCCGTGGTGATTGTAAACAGCAATGGTTCCTGATAACAATCACTGATGGTGTCAAAAAATACAAACCCCCGTTCTCCCTCCCCCTGCTCTGTAAAATCATCTATTTAATTACAGCAAACATGTGTGTGAGCGTGTGCAGGTTTATGTTGGGGACGTGAGCGGGTTTAATCATGCTCCTATGGGGTGTAATTGTCAATCAAAGTGGGTGTGTCCAACAGAGTGTAATTAAATTCACCAGCTATTCACTCCCTGTGTCCTTTGTTCTGCCCTTTGCGATGTGGCCTTCTTCTGAGGGACTCAGAAGGTCCTCTGTCACAAAGCGTGTTCTCAAACTATATTTAGATTATAATTACAATGTAGAATGTGGCCACCCTTTAAACTTGGTGGAATTTTTAAGTCATGATAATAATATAAAAATATAAAAATAATAAACTAACCACTTTCTGTAAGACCTCTCGTCATCTCCCTCCAAAAACCTGGAAGACAAAAAAAGCACTTTCTTTCTCCTTCTGTTTCCAGGCTTCCCGTCCCTCTCCCTGGCAGACCAGATGAGTCTGCTGCAGAGCGGCTGGATGGAGATCTTGATTCTACGAGTTGTGTTCCGCTCGCTGGCCTTAGAGGACAAGCTGGTGTACGCCGAGGACTACATCATGGACGAGGAGCAGTCGAAGCTGGCGGGGCTGCTGGACCTGAACAACGCCATCCTGCAGCTGGTCAAGAAGTATAAAGGCATGGGGCTGGAGAGGGAGGAGTTTGTGGTGCTCAAGGCTATCGCTCTCGCTAACTCAGGTAACAAGTCAGTTGCTACAAACATTCAGCTTTCATGTTTTATCCATGCTGGTTCTATAGACTGAAATGAGAGCCTTTGCATTCATCTCTACTCAACTCCTCTTTATAGACTCGATGCATATTGAGGACTCTGAGGCAGTGCAGCGGCTCCAGGACGTCCTGCATGGGGCCCTACAGGACTACGAGGTCACCCACCACCCTGAAGACCCTCGGAGAACGGGCAAATTGATCATGACCCTCCCCCTCCTCCGTCAGACTGCCGCCCGGGCCGTCCAGCACTTCTGCAGCATCAAACAGGACGGCCGTGTGCCCATGCACAAACTGTTCCTCGAACTGCTAGAGGCCAAGGCCTGACCCGAACACAGGCGGCCATTAGGAAGCAAAGGATCACGGGTAATGGTGCGGGTTGACACATGGTGTGTTTGTCCATTTCAGCTATGACAATAAAGTTTCAAATCTGCAGTCACCAGGAGGTACTATAGGCAAGCAGCTGGACCGTTTTTAGCGCTATCCGTCCCCACACCCAATGAAGAAATGGAGTTTAATTTGCATTTGCTGTCTTGGTAATAAGGACTTTGTCTTCTCAGCTGTCTGTGACAATAATTTCAAATTGTTGACCTCGCTTCGAAGGCTGGAGACGAGTTAGAGGGAAAGAAATTGCCTTTAGAGATATTAACAGTTACATGCCAAAAGTAGAGCATCTTTTGTCGTTGATCATCTGATACTTGAAGATCCTCGCGGATTATTTAATTCATCTCGAAGCCTGTTAATCTACATTCTGGTATATTTCAATTCTTTTAATGATTTGATTTTCTTTCTCCTTTTTTTGTATAGATATCATAAATATCTCCGAAGAGATAGGTCTTGCCAAAGAGTAAAGACTTGTATGATGGAATAATACCAGCAATATGTCCACGCTAACATAATGTGGCCTGTAAGACTTAATCCTGCAGCCCTCTAGTTATTACATTCACATAGAACACTCAAAGGGAAGCCTTTGAGTAGTCAGAATCTCCTATAACAATAACCGGCCTCCTGATTTTAGAAGAACATTTCAGGGAAAAATTACTAAATGTGACGGTAGAACAGCAATGTGATATTTATTTAAGGGAATCTGCTTATTTGCTGTTTTTATTTACTAATACGGCAACAATAAGAAGTAGATTAAAGCAATTTCCGTAAATAACACTTTTTAAAAAGATTTTTAAATGATATCATTGGAAGATATTTTTTTTACTAGCTTCTCTGCTGTAGCACTGATACCTATATATACCATATCATGTAATTAAAGACAATGTGATTATAATTGGAGTACGTTCTTGGACATCATAATGTTGTAGAGTTGTTGTAGACCCATAGATATAACTTTAACAATGTAAAGAACGGCTGCCATACTGTATAATCTGGATCTGGGAGGCGTTTCATGTCCTCTCTGTGGTAGACATTGATGTGTAGGATGAAGTTTGTGCACTACTTTTCCTTTCAGCCATAAAGTTTTGGGGAAACTCGGATGGCGCTCTGTTAATCTGTTAGTGTATTCTGTGTGAAGAGTAGCTGTATCAGAAATTTGTCTTTTTTCTGCACATGTTAAAAACAAAGGCATTAAACTCGCAAGAAATCTCAGTACACTGAATAAATTGCCCAAGTCTTGCTCCTTAGTTTACTCAAGGTACTGTGACAGTATGTTGTGCATATTTCTGAGACAAGATGACGCATCAATATGCTGGTTTATTTGTAAGTACTGTACGTTTTGCTGTAATTATCATGTCTTATGCCAACAGAGATGTTTAAAGATGCAAATAAGCTTTGTCTGGATGAGCTGTGCTGTGCTATTTCATTCTCAGGTGGATTCTTGGGCAATAAAGATCATCTCCTTAATGCAAAGCTCATATAATCTGAGTGTCGTCTTTCTCAGTAACGAGACGGAGAGGCTTAGAAACAAATTCATTAAGAGCTATCAAGTGGGTGCACTTTATTCTTCACAGTCTGACAATGGTTTGTCATTTCCAAGTCAGGCTCATTATGGCACATTCAGGCCATCAGAGCCCAGTTGGATGGAGATTTATAATTAACAGCTGTAATGTAATGAAGTCTAGAGATGACTCCGGGGAGCGCTGATCATCGGATGCCCGTTGAGGCTGAGGCAGTGGATTCATCGCTTCATCATACCGTCATCCCACAGACGCTCAACTTACAGTTATTGTTAGGACAAGCGCAGTTAGCAGCATTCACAAGCATCACATAAACATTGAAAGGTTTTTGTCTTTTATTTTATTTCATATATTTTCAATGCTCATTAATATGTTCGTAAATATATCTTCAAAAGCATCCTGTAATGTACGAATATTGTTTTACGATTCCATGAACAGGCTTACAGTGTGTTATAACACATTAATGAACTGTTTATACTCAACAAGTATAAACAGTATGTCTCATTCATACCCTTTAAAAGACTATTAATGAACTAATGATGACGTTAAGAGCTTCCAGGTTCATTCTCAACCACAGACACATCGTACTCCCGTCAGGATCCACTTCTGAGGCTTAGAGCAGCCGATCCTGGCCTGGAATGCAGTTTGCTAATATATGAAAATATGAAGCACTCAATTCATACAAATAACACTCTACATATGTATTTCACATTATTAAACTGTATGTTAGAATATTTTTACACTTATAACTGTATGACATTAGATTAGCCAGTCTTTACACCTAATCCAAGCAGGTATTCTTATCCACAGGACGAGTGATGGAAAAGTAATTGACGTAATTCCCTTTAATGGAAGACACAGAGAAAATACCCTCATCAGTCTAGGACTACAGTAGCTCATCTAATGGAATCTGTGTTGTTTCTAGTTGTACGCTTTATCACAGAGGAAGGTTTTGAATGTACTCCTAAATAAACTGAGGGTGTCTGCCCCCCGGACCGAAGTCGGGAGATTGTTCCAGAGTAAAGGAGCCAGATAGCTAAAGCTTCTGCCTCTTGTTCTCCTAAAGACCTGACGGGTTACCAGAAATCCTGCATCCTCAGAGGGAAGAGCCCTGGGAGGGTGATACACTTTAATGACATCCTCAATGTAAGACATTGAGGATGTCTTACAAGCTGACAGTCTTACAATGAAGAGCTTCAAATGTGATCATGAAGATCTTAATTTTTATTTTAGATTTTATCGGATGTAAGGATGCCAGGAGAGGAGAGATGTGCTTTCTCCTCCCAGTTTGAGTCAGTATGCGGGCAGCTGCATTCTGAGCTAATTGTAGAGTCCTAATGGAGGAGCTTGAACAGCCCGATAATAAGAAATTGCAGTAATCTAATCTAGAAGTAACAAAAGGCATGAATGATTTTTTTCTGCATATTTACCGATTTAGGATTTTGTTTGTTACTTTTGGTTAAATTTACATTACAGAGATATCCTTAGGTAAAAAATAATTTATGAATAATTAAAATTGTTAAATGCAGGATAATACACATTATCAGTAGTTCAATAAACTGAACTAGAAAGATGATGGTGCAGTATATATAATGTCACAGAAACACTTTAAAGTTCATAATATTTGTTGAAATGTTCACGTGAAGATCGATGTTTACCAGTAGCGCGACTGGTTGTTGTTTCAGCAGCAGCAGCAAAGCAGTGGCTCAGGAAGTCTAATTTATATTCCATCATGTAAAGAACACTTCATGCGCTCAGCAGGCATCCAGGAAAATAATTATGATTTGAGTAAATGAGGCCTGTGGCAAAATGTTTTACAAGACTCCTTTTGAAAAAAGTAATTGGAAATTATTGTGTTGATGAGCAATGTTCTGCCTTTGTTAACAAGCGGCTCGTATTTTGTAGAATTACACGGTTTTTGATTGGACTTACAGTCGAGTAACTGAAGAGCCGTGCAGCTTTCTGAGGCAATCGCCTCCAATCAGTTCTGTAACGTGAAGCATGTGATTTATGTTGCCTACAAAGAGGAGAGCAGAGACCAGCTGAGAGAATAAAGATGGATGAATAGATGCAAAGACAAATTAAAATACAAGGTAACCAATTTGTCCTTTATCCCTCCTCATCCGTCAGCAGAAGCTTAATAATCTCCTTATTTACCTGTGGTTAAAAGTCACAGAGTGCGCCAAGGGATTTGGAAGAGGCCGGAGATGTTTCACCACATCAGCCGTTGGTAAGTGAGTTAGTGATCCTGAGTGATATATTCCTGTATGTCTCTCTCCTTAAATGAGTTAGTATGTGTCTAGCACCCATGTCGCCCAGACAGCTTGGTGATGGATGAGGCCCTGAAGAGATGGGCTGTAAAAAAGGCTGATTCTGGCACTCAAGGGTGAGATCACATCCTCAATAAAAAAGCATTGTCCCGAATCATCAAGGCAAGGTATGAATACTGATTAGGGTAATAGAAGGAGGAGAGCTCTCCGTAAAAATAAATCAAATGAGCTGTTAGTTAATGTTGTGGTCTCTTATACAGAATGGTTATGTCTGGAAGTGGGGACAAATGACCAGTGATTCGAGAACCCTCACGGTGGAATTACAGTGGTGTTCCGTTTTAACATTAGGATGTCCTTGGTGCAACTCATCCCTCCTGGATGAGCCAAAAAAAGAGGACAGTGTCCTTCAAAACAAAAGGACCAAACGGTAATAATCATTATCCTCCGCAGTCTGGCTTTGCCGTGATGAATATCACTTTTTTCCCCCACCCTGTTGCTATGCTGAGAAGTAATAAAACAGTATCTCTAATGGATTGTTGAACTTTTCATAATGAATATTTTTGCACGGAAATTCCTTCATTTGATCAGAAGCCAGTGAAAAATTGATTGAAATAAAGTATAAATGGGAATAAGTTGTGGTATACAGTCGTTATATGTTAGGAATGGTTGTATAGTACTGATTAATATGTATTTTATGGATGTATTTAATGCCATAAAATGACTTCAAGTAAAATTCATATCCGATATGCTACCACTAAAAAAATTGGCAAAGTTAACAACATTTTGAAGGTACTGTATTACTGCATCAACTTCTCTTCCCCCCATTTAACAATAAGATTGTTTGGTGTTGACACAATTAATGTTGGGTCTAATGCTGCATCATGAAGGTCAAACATGGAGAAAAAAATTAAAAAGTGATATTACACATCACTTTAACGTATTACTGTCTAAAGGGCGACATGATGGAGAATCATTTTTAATTTAGGAGTTCTGAGGAAGAGGAAAACGAGTCCACCATGCAGTGAAATACATCCTGGTCCAGTTCCAGTATCCTCAGACATCCCAGGATGCTGCTCATACATCTGAAACTTTTATGCTTTCCTGCGGCCCCACCATGAACACTCTGACATGCTGTTACTAAATCTGCTGCTGCACCTTTTGCCTGTCATTCTTAATCATCCGCTCACAGCAGACGGACACCAGCAGTCAGAGGCATTTTGGGAATGACTCGGAGGGAAAAAGGACTTTTTTTTTGTGCGTATCGGGGCCTTCAGCTCCACACAGCTGGATCCTCTTCTGTATGTTTGCGGACACATGAAACTGTTGTGAGCGTCAGTGTGACTGTCTGGTGCAATAATAGCAGGGAGGGAGGATAAGTACCACTGCGGCAACACTTGCATATTGAGTTTCTGCTCTGCCTCTGTTTACTCATTACAATGGACGCTGCCGCGCAACCACAGGAACAGGAGCTGCTGTTTGGCGCCCTCGTGTGGCTGAACGGCGCGTTGACTCTTATAGCCGCTTAACAACACACAAGGTAAGGGAAATTATAATAATAATAAGGTACTAAGGAAGAGAAGTAGAAAAAGAAGAAAACAACAACAGCAACACCAACAAAAGGATAAGTAGGAGGAAGAAAATCAAAGCAAGAATATGAGGAAGAAAAAAAAGAAGAACAGATTGGTTCTCATCCCACCTGTAACAATTAAATATGTAGACACATTAAGGTACATTTCCGTGGTTGTCATGCTCAAAGCAGAAATATAGATATCCCAAAAAAATGTATATAGTCTTTAGTAGCTGGTAACTAAATTGTTTGTGGGTTTCTGGCAGCTTAAGTCAATGAAGTCAATGATGGCAGCCAGGCTAAACTTCAAAGAAAATATATTTCATTCTAAAATGCCACTGGAAGTATGGACAGTGCAAAGACAGTTTAGCTTGCTGTATAGACTTTCTTGGACTTTTCTGAAACGTTCCCAGGACTGTTTCTTCCTTTGTGGGTCTTCTCGGTGTCTGTGGTCTTCTGGAATGCTTCTTGTGGATGTTCTGAACAGTTCCTAACAGTTCCATCTTCAAACTCATCTCTAATTTAAGTGATGGTAACTTGTGCTGGTGGTTCTTTTTGAAACTCCCTCCTAAATGGTCTTTGGAATTCAACTGTATTTTCATCTTTCTAGTATCATTTTAGAATTTCCTTTCTTTGAAGTTTAGTCTTGCTGCCATCGTTTACTTCAATGCATTTTATCTGCAAAAAAACTCATAAACACTTTGGTTATCAGTTGCAAAAAGGCATATAGATTTTTTTTTGGGACACCCTGTATGTAGGCCCATAGAACTGAATTTTTACAATAAAAAAACTTAAGACTGCAATGAAATTTCCATGAAACAGAGAACATAAAGGCATTAAAGCTGACTGCATTATCATTGTCTGTTTAATTTTATTGAGATCATTTTAATGGAAATGGTTCTTAAAATTGATTTTGTGTTCAGTATTAATGTTTTCAGAATTAGTTTTTTTTTTTTTCATGGTTATGTCTGTCAACATGACAGACATAACCATGCTTATTATTATCACAGGACATAATGACTGAAAAGAGGCATCAATTTTTAAAAAAAGTTTTAAAATTTAATTGCATGAAATTATTAAATAAATAAATTTAAACTTTTTTGAAGAGAACATCCAGTAAGTAAACAGTGAATTCAAATTCTAAAGTAGAGGATGGCTCCGCATGTATTTAAGTACTACATAAATTAAAAAAAAAATTACATGCACACATTGTAAATAGTGAATATAACACATATGTTTGCAAAGATGGGGGAAACTCAAGCACCTTAGATTCACGGGGATGATACGGCCACCATGGCTCCTCAGTAAACTGAAACCTGATGCCTGGCTGTCACCATGGCACCGAGGAAAAGCATAGGTTGACGGGAGTTTTGAAGCATCAGAGGAACTCAGTTTGTCCGAGGTTCTTC
Source organism: Antennarius striatus (assembly GCF_040054535.1). NCBI lineage: Eukaryota > Metazoa > Chordata > Actinopteri > Lophiiformes > Antennariidae > Antennarius > Antennarius striatus. Next base: position 11,821,499 of record NC_090794.1, on the reverse strand, counting down.
TACCCTGGAAGACATAGATCATTCTTCATCCTCAGGAAGCTTTGGCCTTGGTGAAACGAGGACGATAATCTTTTAAGTGTCTCCTTGTGTATGTGAGATGTTCAAATGGTTAGCAAGTAAAAGTATCAGGTGTTAAATATTGATGGGGTGACAGGTGTGATCTGAAAGTCCCGGCAGGTCTCTGCCATCTGATCAATGCATCAAACAGTGAGGGGTTTCCAGCACCCCCACCACAGGCCGCACCACGGACCGGACCACTGGTGAGTCTCTAATGTGTCTTTATTTCTACCATTGAATACATGAATGGATAAAATATATGAATACTATGTGCAGGCGAGAAACTAGGCCATGATTGCAAACATGTCTCTGGTTACCCGCTATCTCCCCTACCTTACATGTGTGATCATCTTTCTTTCTCTGGAGTGCTGATGTTATAACACCTATTAAATCAACCCAACAGAAAATTAAGGTAGCAAAAAAATAGGTTTTAACAGAAAAAGATGCTGTCCTGAACGGAAGACCTTTTGTATTTTTCTATTTAAGTACCTCAGGTAGTTCTGTGTTAAGATATAGAATTACCTGAGGTACTCTGATAAGTCCATTTTAAGAAAACATAGACATCTGTATGTTCAGCAGGTTTTGTCTTGATTCTAAACACAAGGTTTGGTCACATTTGATTAATTTTTATGAGCAGTCCTGGGTCTGAAGCATCTATGCAGTTAATCCCAAATGATCACTCCCATTCAAACTAAGAAGAAGAAGCTGAGGCTGTTCAGGTCCATGAGGAAGAAGATTTATGTTGTAATCACTGCTGACGGGAAACACACTTCTCTAATTTTGTAAAAAGATGTGTACTCCAGTTGTATGTACTCTTTTGGTCAGACTATTGTTATGCTTCTTGTTTTTTTTATTACCGATCGAATTAAGTGACAAAAATAAATTACCATAAGAAATGCATTTCCAGATTGAGACACAGCAAATCTGGTAAAAATCAGCATGGATGCCACGCCAAAGAAAACACAATGGCTTGTGCATGTTGAACATCCGTCCTTGCAGATTCACCAGCTAACCCTCCTCCTGGAGGAGGAGGAGGAGGAGGAGGAGGAGGAGTTGGTGAGCGGGCAGAAGGGGCTCAGGGAGGTCAGCCGGTGGTCCGGGAGCTGTGGTTCATCGTGGTGCTGACGGGCGTGGCGCTGCTGCTGCTGGCCGTCATCCTGGGGGTTGTGCTCAACAAGGCAAGAGACGGTTGTGTTGTTTTATACATCATGATGGGATGATCTGAACAAACAGCCTTCTCCTCACTTGATCCGACGCTAGGCCTTGAATAAAGCCCCCTTCACCAGAGAAAGACCCCCACTGGTGCAACAGCCCACTAAGAAGAGGAGGGCCATGGCAGTTTATCCACTCAGCAACTCTGCCCTGGTGAGGAGACGTTAACTCACTGATCACCACGTGAAAAGATCTGCTTTATGCAGAAGAAAAGGCACAAGAAGGAATTCAGGACGTTAGGTCTGCTAAACAGGAACTGGAGTTGAATGGAAAAATTATCTCTTTTGTTCATCAAAAAGAAAATGAAGTTTTATTTTATTTGAGTGTGTTTTTCAAGTAGAACAGAATTGTACTATAATAACTTTTAAACCGAGTTGTAATGTTTTAGCTTAATTCATAATCTTTTATTTTGTGTCGTATTGTTTCGTAAATCAGTTAATCATAAGCAGCCTGACCTGCATGGATTCATATCGGCGCTTCGTTTTAGAGAGAAATCATTATCAAGTGGAGAATAATTTAAAATAATCACGTCTTTCTATCCCTGTGTGTCTCCTGTGATTTGGTCACAAATATAATTCCATACTCCACTACTGGTTAACACTGATTTAAATGTTTACCAGTGAGATCACACCTGGTTGTATTTAATTCCTCTCTCCCTCTGATGCAGTTTGACACCGTACCCCACACAACCAGCTTCTCCAACACGGTGACCCTGAAGGGCTTCACCATGAAGATGGAGGTAAAATGAATGCCTCACTGTGGCAAAAAACCCCAAACAGTGGCTGATCATGTGATCATCCTACATGTTTGCTTTCTACCTTCCCACCAGGAAATGTTGGAGGCTAAATGCGAACCCGTCTGTGCGCCTCAGGGCGAGCTGGGGATCCTCAGCGTGAGCTCCCTGCGGCGCAGCGTCAGCCAGGTGATGGATGGGAAATCCCTGACGGGAAACGAGGAGGTGTGGGACCCCAACATTTCAGGTCACGACAGTGGAATGGTGAGAGATCCCCAAAAACTTATCAGCTGCTGCACTATTCTCATTCTTATGGGTAGATAGCATGTAGACATCAGACCCCCAGACCTGGACAATCATTCTAACACCCCTTTAAAAAAAAGCACGTCTTCCTCTGTTTAACGGTTGTGTTCCTCACAGTTTATGGACGATGAGGAATTTGTCGACACCGTCAAAGGTTTCAGCACCGTGAGGAAGGAGCACACCATGTTCACCGACACCAACCTGTGACCTCTGGGCCTGCCGGGACACTGGACAGGGAGGTTCTGACATCTTGACAAGCGAGGACGACTCGTTCACACACATCCCTCCCTGTTTGGTCTGATGTCAGAACCAGTTCCAGCATCACCGCAGCCGTGAAGAGGTCGGACGCAGCGGAGGTGCAGTCTGTTCTCCGTTAAGGTTCAAAGTGGAGCAGGAGGAGTGGACTAGACCCAGGACGGCGTCACTGGAATAACTGCAGCACTAGGAAAAAAGTGGGAATGTTGAAGGTCAAGGTGGTTTATGAAAAGGACAAGCTATGTCTAAAAGGATGCTCTTCACTTTGAGATCTGTCATCACTGAATCCAGACGTAACACACCTGAAAAAGTGGCAAGAAGAAACCAACGAATGTGTGATGATGCAGGAAAACAGAGCTTTTTTCTATCTTGTCCCTCCTGAGAGAATTCTTTTATCATTACACTTACACACATTTTAGTCTTGTCTCTATGACTAGAAACTTTTTTTTGTGGATGCTGCTTCCAAGTGCCATTCATCTAGTCAGTAACAGCTGAAGGCTCTTTCCTCATCTCACTCATTTATCGCTTTAGTTGGAGACGTTGAGTTCAGTAGTATTCTACTCGGTGAGATTCTCGACACTTTTGGACCGAGTGTTGGACTGCAGAGAGAACTTTGATGTGAAAATTTTTTTATGGACAAACAGTAGTTTAAATACAGGCCCTGCTGTCCTGCATGGGCTCAACTCCCAGCCTTCTAAATTATTCAGGTATTAATGAGTGGCTGTGGAGACACGCTTTCATTTTAATGTACTTTTACCAAAGTGATGAAGTGAAGAAATGTGAGAGTGATAGTATGTAAAAAAAGAAGAAACAAAAAAATAAAATGTACTACATTTCATAACTTTTTGAGAATTTATGTAACTTTTTAAAAGTTAACATATTTTAACATACATTTGAAAGCAAGTGTAACTCCCTGAACAAAACTCTCCCGTCATGGCATTTCTTAATACACTCAGACACAAGAGCTGGTTATTTCCATGCATTTGATCTTATATTGAATTAAAGTTTTTAAATCATTGACTCTACAGGACAAGTTGTTAAATAAACAATGGCTTGATCATGTTTTTTGTACTGATTTATCATCACCGCTAGAGAAAAACAACAAACTTCCTCTGCTTTGTTGTCACCGTTCACTATTCATTTTTATTTTTAGACCAAACATCCACGTTTTTATTTACAGACGAAAACCTGAGTCATAGTTTTCACAGACAACAGCAAACAATACAAACGTCTTCATGGATTAATTTATTTAGACGAGTTGCAATGCAATAAAATGTGTGTACCATTACAGTCAATCATATGGTTACAAAATTAACATTTACATAATAAATTAATAAATGACAGTACCGCATGAGACAGTAAACACAAAGCCCCACACTGGGGATTATACCATATTAAAAACAGTTGTTTGTTTAATCTACAAAAAAATTTGACATTTACAAAGGCAGCCTCATTTTCTGTAGCTTGTTTGTTGAACAGAGCGTGTATAAATATAAATCTCTTCTTCTACTGCTAACAGGTGAACAGAACCAGACGAAGGGCGCCGGCCTGACACCAGATCCAGAAACGTCCATGCTCCCTGCTACTGTATTTAATCACGCCAAAAGATTAGTCAATGCAATTTGACGTATTTAATTATGATCATTCGAGAGATGCTTTTCTGAAAAGACTAATGTACTTCATTACCAAAAGCCTTTTGTTGCTTAAAATTTGCCCTTTATGATTTGCATGTGTCCCTTCAGTGTGAGGTTAACGTCTGTAAACAAGACGAGCGTCATTAGAAATGGGTGTGCAGCTGTAAAGTGCACATGCGTAGCACATGGCAGGTTGTGAAAGCAGCCAAAAAAGTAACTAAACAGCATTATTAGCATTGTTCTACGTATGACTATATGAACCCATCATATTCGAGCAACCTCCTTCAACATGCATAAATTACATCACACCCCTCTTCATCTTCCTACGGCCTTTTTTTCCTGGACACATGCTTAAACATGTCACCAGTGAAATTACAGTATAGTAATTCTACTTTTAAATATCAGAGTACCTTTAACAACTTAACGAAACAGCATTCTGAAGAATCCATCCTTGCTCTTGATATCACCTCTACATCATTTTCACTGAACTGTTAAAATTACCATCTGTCTATTTACAAGCTGATCACAGCCGCTGCTGAGCAGGGTTGAAGTATTTCATTAAACTGTGACGACATCAACTTCTGTAAGACTACTCTTGTTTAGTCAGGAGGCTCCTATAATTAATTCAGCAGTTATTTAAAGTTGTGAAACAACAACGGTGCAACATGTTGGAGTCTAGCTGATAGAAAGTCACTAGCTGTACAAAGACTTTAAGTACCTCTAAGAAAAAGACCTGACACTGCTAACACTGATGATGTACCTGAGAGCTACACTAGACCTGATGTGACAGTGTGCGGTACACCTGGAGCGCTGGTGATCTGAACCTAAACGTACCAGCCGGAGGACGGCCCGGTGGACCTGCAGCACAGACTGCTGGTAGGTCAAGTCTGTAAAGGGGAGCTCCAGTGAGTCATCATCTCACTAAAAGTACGACAAACCCCATGATAGGAGGCCTGAGTGCCCAACAGTAGAAACACTTTCAGCAACTTCAAATTTAAATTTAAAATTCAAATCCAGGCTGAAATCACTTTGCAGATGAGTCTGATATTCGTTAAACATGTCAAATCAAAGGAGCGCCCCTTTAACATTGTTTAAACTCTCAAGTTCATGATGATATGTAAGGTCAATCACACAACACCATGCGTGACAACAACCCTTTGTGTTGTGTTTTTTGCACCATGGTCTGAACCTCTATTGATGATCCTTTGAGATAGACTGGAGCCCCTCCACCACGTATTCTGTGACTACATGACCAGATCACTGGCAGACGATAGAACTACCACAACATTAACACAATATTTAAAGGGAGAACAGACTGAAGAAGTCCAACAGAAGCTTAACTACACAATTATTAAACACAGTCTTAACACCATTGATCTAACGTTAAGAGCAGTTCAGTCATTGTAAACTATTGCAAACAGGTGATAAAAGGTATCTGTACTCACACTGACCACTTCTAGGGTGAGTGATAAAGATTAGGACTCGAGGGCTCAGAGGTCAGGGTAGAATTTACAAAATAATGTAACACGGTTACAAAAGTGGCTACAGGAAAGTCTCTAATCTCACTGAAAACAATCAATTCTCCAAAAATATGCTTTATATGTTTTGTTCATCCAGCTATAACTTTCTCAAAAATGTCCCTTTTTTCAGAGTAAAAAGTTCCCAAAACTGTGCAATTTCCCTTCGTCGTATACAAAATAAATCCTTTTTCACATTCAGCTATTTGATATTGAGCAAAAACTCAAATCCAACATGCAAAGGCAATTGGATCTATGATTTGGGATTTGAAAATGGTCTTTGATCCGTAGCATGCAGAGTTTTCAACCCCGAGACATCAGATGCAGTTAAATCATGCCATCATGGCAGAGAGTTTCTTCCCCTGTCAAGAACAGATGTAAAAACTTCTACGTTTACAAAACCCACACCAACTGCATCGCCCCAACACATGCCTGCTAATGAAACCCATCGAGTCATAATACACCTGGACCTTTTCTCCATTCTGAACTATTGGATAATCAGGAGGGGAGGTGTTCAGACTAATACTGACTACTGGCATTCATGGATAAGTCATCAATCAGTCAGGATATGTAGGGATGTAGCACTGGCATCAAAAGTTAAAACACTACAATTAAAAACAAAACATTCAGACTGACAGGTTACATCTCAGTTCAAATTTTAGGAGCAGCAACAGGAGCTCAGTTTTTAAAAAATTACAAGGAAAGAATGTCTGTGTGGCCAAAAACGGGGAGAACAGATTTGGATTTTTAATCCTGTGGTCTGGATTCTTCTGGATTGCCAGAACTGTTTTCTAATGGTCCGCTGACTTGTTCTGGAAACAGGAGGCTTGCTTTTGGCTCTACGTAGGACAAAGAACTGCGGAGACAAGAGCAGATCACCTATTGATCAGTGATGGATTGATACAAACCAGGTCACATGAAGAAGAGCTGTAAGCTACGGAAAGCAAGAGTTACAGTGAAAGAATGTGGGGAGACTAAAAAGGCAGACGTGTGAGGAGCTGCTACTACAAGATTGCAGTAAAAGGGAAATTGTGTCAACGAGTGTGTTGGTGTGTCGGGGTAGGTTTAGTGATGCCACGAGCACCGCACAGAACGACAGGAACTACAGTGAAGAGTGAGGAAGTGAAGACTGCTGCTTCTGGAGAGAGAGGTGCGAATATTACAAAGATGTGGAGAGAGGGGTAAAGAGTAAGGGATGAGCTCAGAAAAGGAAGCTGGAGGTGACGGATCTGTCAGTGGCTCACAAACCTCAGTGTCCACTGCTCTCATACCAGAGCTACCCAAAGGACAGAGCAGCACAAACGAAAGACAAGGAAGGCACAGGTCAACAGAGCAGAATGACTAATTCCTGTTTTTTTCTTCCGGTTTTCTACACTACAATCAGCTTTACCGAAAAATAAAAGACATGGATTTTTGAATATCATGTGGGTTTGAAACAAGCCTCTATGTTATCCCTTTTCAGTCATTTACAGAAGTTATTACAGAACTGGAATATAAAAAGGTCTCTGAGGATACATTTACCTTTGAGGATGTAGTCGGTCAGCAGGGAGGGCACCTTCTCGCTGTCATCCCTCATGGCGTGGAGGACTAGAGGGGAGGGAGCACCACGTTACAGTTTAGAAAATATCCAACATGAACCAAAGAAGTCTATTCGAAATTTTAGGATTAAATAAGCCGATTAAGCTGCGTTTATCACTTACTCTTTGTCAGGATCTGGAGGTCTTCTACAGAAGGGGAACCAGCTTTCTTCTCATAAGGGATGACTGTGGTCAGGTACTGGAAAAGAAAAGTTCACGTGAGTCCCGATCAAGGAACACTGTGAAACAAGGAGCTGTCGACCATTGAACACATATTTTCATCATGCAGTCTTCCTAGAACAAAAGATCACTGAAAAAGATCACTGAGTGTTTTGAAATGATGATAATTCCAAAGAAAAAAATACAGTAAGAACACATGACAAGGAATTGCAGATTGGATGTAATTGGTTTCAAACTTTCAGACTTAATAGAGGATTTAAAAGTGGCTGAATAAAGCAGAGATAATGTGAGTGCTTTTTTGGCTTAAAAACCAAACACAACACATTAAAGGCAGATCAATAAGACAAATGATTAAATAAAATCAATAAATTTGTGATGTTAAGGGCAGAAAATATTTCTGTCTAATGCAGTTTTGAACAGCTTAAGACAAAAGAGAAAACAGATGGGAGAAAAAATAAAATAGACGGACTGCCAGTGGTAGCCGTGGAGATGGAAACACGTCGGTATCTACAAAGAAAAAAAGGATGATATGGAAAGAAAGAGCAGGGGCACCTGTTTGTCCCCTCCTGTGTTGCCAAAAGTTTGACGCAGGCTGTTGTGAATGACATTGGAAAGTCCCTCCAGAGTCAGGAGCTACAAGGAGCGAGAGGAAGGAGGAAACAAGAGAGCAGCGGGAGATGAGGAGGCGTCTCGATCACGTGAAAGGAGGAAAAAGAGTCCCCACAGACCTCCGACGCTGATACCATGCAAATTATCTGTCACCATGCATTTCTCTATTGTGTGACTTTCACTGATCATAATCATGCACAGGGGCCACGTGTTGGTGTTCAGACACACCCCAGTGACTCACCGTGCCGGGTATGTGTGTGCTGGCCGTCCTCTGGCCGTTGGGACCTGTGATGGTCGTACTTCTGATTTTTTTCTTTTTCCTCAGCAGCTCACGGTGTTCCTTCTGTCTGTTCTGTACGTCAATCAGCAGCGAGATGAAGCTGTTTTTCACCTGTTGTTTCAAACACAAAACTCATTTTTACTGATTCTGAAATTAAACTGCAATTACCTTTAGTTTTCTATGCCAATAGACGAACAATAGATGTTTGACATTCAAAAACTCCATCATTATCAAGCAGGGCTGTAACTGACCGATTATGACTTTACAAACTGGGAATGCAGTTAATAACTTGTTCTTCTGTGGACCGGTTTTTCTTTTTCCACAAACTAATATTTAAGTACCTCCTTCTCATAGTCCAACTCATCTCGCAGGGCCAGAGCCTGGATCAGCTCCTCGCTGAAGCGACGAATGGCCGTCTCCACTTCCTCCAGAGTCTCGGTCAGCTCAGACACAGACAGCTGACGCAGGCCTGGGGGTAACATGTGGCTTAGGAGGCAGTACAGAGACTTATAGTACATTTGTGTGTATGTGTTGTGTGTGCGTGCGTGCCTGTGTGTAGATGAACTGTGTTACATTTTATTGAGTGAAAGCTGAGGTCCAACCTATAAAAGGTTAAGACAATACAGGGAAGTGATACCAAACTGAGTTGTGACTTATGACTTGTGTAAACACCGCGTGCTGACTTATTCATCCATTATGTGCTTTCCTTACTAGTCAACATGCTAAATCCTGAATTCAACATATGTAGGTATCTGACAAACATTTCTAACCTGAAGACAGTTTGGATGTTTAGTCTAGTCTGGCGTAAGTATCTAAAACCACACTGTTCATCACATAACATGAAGGAAGACCGTTATTTTTTCTTGTTGTGCATTTGCTACGCATTACAAAAGAAAGTCACCATGTGTGTAAACACATCACTCATTTTTAGAGCACTGATGCAATTCCAGACAATTTAACCTTTTAAATGTACAAAAAAAAGTGTTTATAATGTATATTAACCAAGTCATGACTTTTTTTTAACAACAGTATCAGGTCCAAACATACTGACCACAACAACACCAACATCTTAACATCCTTCTGAGTCTGTGTTCTACTCACGGTCCTCATAGCTGGAGCTGGAGCCTGAGCGTTTCAGGGCGTGGAGGTCCTGGGAGAGCATGGACAGGTCAGACTGTGAAGGACTCTCGTCATCCTCAGGATCTGGAGACTCCTGCATCATCTCTTCTATCTCCTCTATCACCTAAACAACACCCCAAACATGCACACAATGAAGAGTGTTTACTGTCAAATGAGTGGTTTGTTTTCAAAGTGGCTTTATTGCAGTTCAGAAAAAAAAGTGGTTGCAGCTTTAAACTGTGTTTTCCTATGTGAAATTTGTATGGCTGGAGCTTGTGATGGTACACCTCCTCAGTAAAGATTCAATTTGTCTCATCCAAAATAATGTTTACTTGTCTGAGTTGAGTTACGGTAGAAGATTACAGAAAAAATAGGGAACTATAAAAATGGATCTTTGGAGATATAACTGCCCCCAAACACCAAAAGTTACCTGCAAAACTTTGTGATTTAGCATTATGTGGCAGATCTGACTATTAGCAAACATGAGCAACAGTAAAATATGAAGACTAAACTACAGACATTTGATTTTTAAATGTATTCCTAAACTGACACGTTGAAACAATGGTCCGCCGGAGCGTGGAACGCTACCTGCTCAGCTGTGAAGAGCGGCTCCTCATTGATGCAGGAGACAATAATGGAATGCATATCCATCTGCTCCCTCAGCTCCTCGTCATCAGACAGATCCAGGGACTGGTTATCCAGTTTCTGTCCATCAGGGAAGGAGAGGTGAGATTAGAGAGGGAGAGGAAACAAGGAAGGAAGGATGTAAAAACCGAACAGGTTGAACAGATTGAGGCCAGAGGAGCAGACTGATGACATCTTGTGTTATCTATGTGCTTCACATGTTACAGGAGATCACATGTACCAGTACCTCGTGCTCGCTGAGGTTGAGGGTGGGGAGGTGTAGGGAGCGAATGTGTGATGTCTTCCAGTCCACTGCCATCACGTTGCCATAGTTATCTGTCAGAGTGTTCCACACCCTGAAGGAAAACAGAGGAAAACATGATCAGAATGAATAGAAATATTAAGAGTGAAGAACAGAACAGAGGAACTTTCTCTGGTAAAACCCTGTTTCCTTCCCTTTAGCCTGATACAGCTTTACATGGTAGTTATACTATGTGCCGTGGGATTAACCGGGATTAACCACCACACTGCCTTCTCCTGCTCAAGCATCATCTGTAACCTCTGACAAATGCAACACATCTCTTTCCCCGGGTGAGAAAATGTTCAGCAGTTCAACCTCACAGCTGGGACGGTGTGAAAGTAAGAACTGTCTGTCAAGACATTCAGGTTTGCTGATTGTAAATGTATTTTGCTGCGCTGGATATCAAAACGTGACAATATAGGCAGACGATCCTGTTATACTTGTTCCACCTTCAATAAAACCAAGTCTGCATATTTGAAAAAACTGATCATGACACAACAGCTTGAATGTCTAGTAAAAGGCAGCAGGCCAAGCAGACGGCAGAACGCAGGCTGTTAAACAGGTTTACTGTTCCACTGTGATATCCACTGGTTTCCCTTAAAACTGACTGGTTATGTGATGTGAGAATTTTCACTTCCAAGTATATATATACACGTGTGTGTGTGTGTGTGTGTGTGTGTGTGTGTGTGTGTGTGTGTGTGTGTGTGTGTGTGTGTGTGTGTGTGTGTGTGTGTAAGTTGGGTTTCTTTAAATCAAATTTGCTATCAAAATAAAAATATGTTTGCAAAGCTCAGGACATTATACTGAACTTGTGGTCTGTTGTGTTCAGGGTCTCCTGCATTCCAATTGCAAAGTACTGCCAACAAAAAGCAAGTTTTTGTGTGTAAATTTTTGTGTGCAATTTAAAAATAAAATCTGAAAGAAACACAAATGTGTGTAGCAGAAGCAACCCAAATGCACATGCAGCCATGTCCCTGTTTTTAATTAGGGACATGGCTGCACGTAAGCAGAGCAAGGATGGAGGCTGTGAACCCATGTGTCATAAGAACTCTGCAACGTCATAACCTCTCCACACACACACACGCACTCACACACACACACACACACGCACACATGTTTACATAACAAGCATGTTTCTCCCTGAAGTGATCATACCCAGCCTGGAGTGCAGGGTCGGTGAGTGGGGGGGGGGTTCCTAAATGGAGCAAAGGCTGGCAGGAAATTGTTTCTGTGCTTCAAGCAAAGACAACTTCAGACACTTAGGCGAATGCCAAAAAACATCACTTTCTTCCTTTACACTCAGTGTTTAAATGAAAACACGTATATATTTATAGATATGTTTCATCTTGTCACACACGTCTCCCACACACATTACATGGCTTATTAACACAAGCACATATTGCTGTTTACGTCACAACCAAACCCACACATACACTCTTCCTCCTTGTCTCCTCTGCTGTTCGTCTCAGTCCAGATCTCGCTGGAGGCCGTGTTAAGCGCCTGGACACGTCCTGCAACGTGCAGTCATCCAGAAAATACTCGCTGAGCCTGGCCCTGCTCTTTGGGCTTCACCAGGCTGCTGTCCAATTATTCTATTCACTCATTCCTCTTCTTCTTTGCCTTTCACTAACACAAATAGTTCTTTTTCTGTCCAAACCGTCTATGTTTTCCTTAACATTTAGCACCATAACAGTGAAATGGTTTTCGTTCGATGTGACAATTTCTTCACTCACAAGGTACCCGATTTATTTATCTGGTCTTCAGTCCAGTTGCTAGTCCTCAGCTGATATTTGTTCAATAACAGATCAGGTTCAACATTATCTAGCAAACATAATAAGGAAGTAGCTAGTTCAAACTGTCTTACAACTCAACTTATTAGATAATTGGCTAAATTAAATAGGAACAACTTTGAATGCATAAGTACTTTTTTTTTTTCAAGTACTGTATTATCCATCACCTTCCTGATCAGAAAATTTACTGCTTGCTTAGTGTCATGTGAAATTAACTGAATATCTTTTCCTTTTGTGGCATTGGTTCTAAAAAAAACCCCGAAAAAACAAAAGAAAACAAAAAAACCCAGGCAGTTTGAAGATGTCAGCTTCGACATAAAGAAACTGCAAATGAGCAGTGATGACCACTTAACAGTGAAATCGTCAACAGAGAAAATCATCTGTGAATTGTCCATCGAACAGTCCAAACACATCATTTTGCATTAATATGGAGAAAGAAAAGGCTGTATGAAAAGAAAAATAATCACAAATAATTACAGTTGAGACTCTCACATAACAAAGTGTTTGGTATCCAACCCATCACCAGTTATGCGATCCTACGGTAATGGAAGGCACCGTCTAAATCATGTCACACTAAAGTTCCAATGTCACAAAAGCACAGAGGGACATGGAGGTCACTTGTACAGACTATATAGTTTGATAGTGAAAGAAACAAAGCCTTATGTACTAGTGAAGGGTTATAGAATGATTTCAAGTGATCGTGTTGTTTTGAGGACAAATGTGAGCGTCTACAAGGTGAAATAACTGGGGAGCCCTGACTGTGAAAACAGGGGCATTTGAGGCGTTAAAAATAAAATACTACTCGAAATGTCACATCCTTTGAGTGTCTGCACGGCTCCCAAATGTTGTCATGAAGGTTTTACACAAATTAATTTGAATGCAGGACTTAGAGCATGGTCTGCAGGGTCAGCCAATCACTGACAGTTTATGGGTCAGTGGTTTTATAGCATAGACCAGACAATCTGGCAGGAAATTAAGAATCGAAACGTGGCATGGTTCATCTCGTCTCCAACACAGAGAATGGACACAAGCAGCATCTATCACAGAAAGCTGTTGTCTCTTCAAGGTACAAACACTCACAAAACAGATCACATTTACATCATAACGTATGTTTTTGTCACACACTAAGTTGACTAAATAATAAAACAAGAGGAAGCTAGCTAAACTTTGGATAACACCGACACCAGATTTAGGTTGGGTTAGCCTCGTGAGGCTAATGTAGCTAGCTGGGGAAGAGATTAAAAGTTAGGATAACAAAACCCACAAAATATTTTAACTCACTCGTCGTCTTTCAAGTAATTATCCTCTGTGATGGGTTTGATGGGGGCTATGTTCTCCGTCGTGGTGTTGTAGTTCCGGAAACACACTGTAAGCTTCTCGTCAAAGTCATGGACGAGGTCTTCCATCGATTTGAAGCTGCAGATCTCCCCGGAGAAACTGTTGTCCAGGTCTGAGAAGTCGTCTAGGCCCGACGACGTATCGCCGACGTTCGAATTCAGCTGGTCCAGCTGCTCGGTCGCCGCCGAGGACGGCTTGAATTCGTTAAAATCCTGCCAGTCCTCGTCGAAGTGAGCTAACGGCGCCGCCATGACTGCCGTCGGGGCTCGGTTGTCTGACAGTTACACCCTCGACGGAGCTCCGCTCCGCTTTTGTGGCTCCGACGCGAAACAGTGGCGGCGAGAAGGAGGGGCAGGGGGAGGGGCAGGGGGAGGGGCAAGGGGAGGGGCAAGGGGAGGGAGGTGGGACGTGACGTCATCTCAGACTGCCCCCGCTTTAGGATGGAGCAAAACAAACCTTCAGCTGAGGGATGTTTATGTTAGACGTGTCGGCTGTGGCAGGAGCACTTTCTGCTAGATAACGTCTCTTTTTAACATCAGAAACTGTTGCTTAGTGAAAAAAAAATATTGAATCACCTTTAGTAACCAATTTAGAAATAATTATATACGTAATCTCTGTCTGTCTCTTGGTCTGCTCCTACAATTATACAAGAAAAACATTGCCAGCAGCTACCACCTCTGTTACATCCGCTTCAAAACGGTGATGTATTGTAATTGTCAGTGTTTGTCCGGTCGTTTGTCCACCAAATATCGTCACCACTGTTGCAGATAGAAAGATGAATTATATAGCACATCACTCGGGTGGCAAAGGGGATGAAAGTGAGATGATGACCTTGACCTTGAGAAAAGTAGGTCACGCTCAAATTTCAACTTTGTTCACTCAGGAACTGGATAGGATAGAAAGACGAGGGAGAAGGCCAGTGTGAGTAAGACCATAGATCAAAGCTAGTGCTTTGATCTACCTACGCACTAGCTTTGATCTATGGTCTTACTCACACTGGCCTTCTATATATGCAGTAGTCTATGCACTTAGTCAGCTACTGCTTTCAGGGTACCCTGACCTACCCTTAAGGTAGGTCAGGGTACATACAACCACTAGATCAGTGTAGGGTTGGTAAATTTTTTTCCCAGCTACCGGCCACACATGAGCCCTCATTTTAAAACAGATTTCCAGACCTTGAATTTTGACCCTTGGAGGATTATCATTATTTTTTGATGGATGTGCTAGACGTATTTGCGCACAAGAAGGTCCAAACCTGCTCGGAACATTAACTGTTTCAGTCTATCTTAAGGAAAGGAGGGTCAAGTGTCTTAAGATGATGAATTTGTCCCGGAATCTTTCGCGGGAGGTCCTCTTCAAGTGCTTATGTTTCTTGGACTGTTAATATAGATAATTATCAATGCAACATTGGGAAATAAGATGTGAATACATACATTATTTAACATGACCGTGAAGTAATGCTTACGTTCTAAAATATTACAATTTCTTTCTACTTTTATGCTGACCCTGGTGGCTGTTTGCAAAGCAAGAAAAAATGTCATGGGTTCAAATGTGTTATCAATTGATATTCTTACTTCATGATGTACTGAACACCTTGTGTCTACAGATATTGTTACATACTTTCTAGGCACCCATGTTTTGTACGCCTAGGTCCAGTTGTCAATGGCAACTTCAGTACAGAAATGTATGGCAAACAACAGGGCTTACTCAAAATAACATCATTTTATTGGCAAGTGTTGTTATTATTCCTATTGGCATTGAATATATCCTCTTACCAGATGGTCTGGCTCTAGACATTGCTTTCAAGAAAAAAAAAAAGAATACAAAGTAGAATTTTGACACAAGTTCGACCTATGGCTGGCCATTTACAGACCACTTGACGCATGCGTTGCCAAAAGCAGTGGTGGAGGGCCAATCTGGATCCCGTTTCTGTGTTAAAGGGTGGGAAAGATGAGTTTTCTGAGTATCCATAACTTTGTTCTTGGGGCCTTCACAATCTCTTGACCCATCAAACTTCCGTGGGCCTTTTTTCAAAACCCTGAATGCTTTATTGAAAATATGCATACATACATAACACTTTTCCTACACAACAATACAAAACAGTACAATCACTTTTGTAAATAACACAATGAACGCAAAGCCACACGTCACCCCTTCCCACAACAGTCCAAGGAGCTTAGAGATGCTACAGTAAGCCCTTAGTGTTCTCCACCCAGCCCCCTGCCCGCCACCATCACCTCTGAAAGAGAAATAAGACATTTAAATCAGAAACAACTCCATTGGTAAACTCAGGTTGAGAGAGTAGACACAAAGTTGCATACAGACATAGCATTTTTCCACCAGACTGTAACTGGTGTGATTTTCTGAAATGCTTGTTGGGGTTCTTAGTATTTAATATCTTCCTCTGATCTTCTGAAATGTGTGTGAGAGCAGTCCATTTTGCATTCTGTGAGTTGAGACAGAAATTTCCATAGTGTGAACGTCAGACTGTGACACACATTACCTACAGAAGACACCAGTGTGCCTCCAGCGATTTGGCTTCGGCAAGGGTCAGATCTACCAACAATGGCACACCAAGAGATTTCAGTCACTGACAGACATGCGATAAAGACTTTCATATGAAGGAAACTCTTTAAAGGCGAGGGGTGGTTAGTTCAAAACCTGATCTGAATGTAGGCAAAATACTACCTATACACTCTTACCAGTTCGATTGGTATGGGTGCTACTGTGCATATTTACTTGTTGTATTAGTGGTAGATAAAATGCAACAAAATATAATGAAACAAAAAAAACATGAAATAAATCTAACAGGGGTTAAAGAGGACAAAAAATGAGGACTCCATATGTCTGGTTATATTTTAATATGATCATACAGGGATAGAGGTCAACCAAAAATGATATATGTGAACAAAAAAAAAAAAAGTAAGTAACAAAAAAGTTCAATAAAAACAGACAGAAAAGCGCTGATTTTTAACATGTTTTCCTGTTTAGCAGTCTGTAGCAAATAGTCATTAGATGCCCTGAAAAGGAGAGGAAGAAAGCTTTGAATGGTGCACTGACCACTGAGTAACTTGTCTGGAGGGCACATGTGGTGTTTCATGCTGAACTCTAAGCTCCAGGAGTGGTGCCCTCCAGATGAGGCGACTGTGCCTCATATGCATGAGGCTCAGTTTCTGTGTATATGATAACCAGTCACTGCTTCTGAATGCATGGAGGCATAGTGGGGGAGAGTAAATTCCTTTAGCAATCTCCCATTAAGTACTCAGTCTCTGCTAATGCAACCCTTTGAGTCATCAGGACAGCAAATGCAGCTACCATAAGGCTGTGAAAACCTTATGGGCCTATGTCATTGCAGTGGGTGCAAGGGAGCTGAAAGCCCATTCAAAGTGCAGTGGAGGGGGGATGTCATACATATCGAAGGATTGTGTGCAACTTATGAACAGGAAGGCAGTTTGTGTGTTTCTGGATTGCAACAACGCTCCCTAACACTGTGGGCTTGGAGAGTGGTTGTGGTCACTGGTGCCTCTTCTTTTTAACAACTCATTGAATAATTACAATTAACTTTTCATTTGCTATTAACACAACACTTAACAGCTTTCTGAACTACGCCTCAAACAAATTTGCTCATATTAAACTTCCTTTTCCTTCCCCCTGCAGAGACAATTCGCTGCCAGTAACTCAGTGCCTTTTGAATGCCGCGTGGTAACGAGAAACAAATTCAAATGTAAAATTAAAGCCCCAGATTAAAGAAAAGATTTTATTTCACAAAATGGCTCTCAAGTATTCTTTGTTCCACAGATAGAGGTCCCTTTGGGGCTTTGGATAACTTATTCGGTTTAAAATCCTCTTTACAATTTTACTATGGGATTAAGAGGGGAGGGGAACAGGGTGGGGTGGATCTTTTGCTGGTGTGAATAGAGCACACATACAAAAATACGCACCAATTAAACCTGCACTCACAAATGCCAACTCTCACTAATGTGTGCATGTGTAATTGTTCTCACTCTCTCTTACACACAAACAGGAGGGACAGTAGTCACTGGTGTGCACTCAAAGATGCACTGGAGCTCTTTCATATATGAAAGCATGTCTTTTAAAAAGATCATAGTATGTCCTAACAGGGGAAAACCACCACACTGATGACTTGTGACCCCTTCAGCACTGATATGTGACCTGTGAATCCCTCTGTTCTTCTCCTCTCAGGAAGATGTAATAGAGTTGTGCGGTAGCTAGCCTGAAGGGAGTTGGCTCTGTCAGTTGGAGATATTACAGTGACTGTCCATGTTAGAAGTTAAATTAAGGAATAAAAAGTTTGCTTTCCTAATGTCAAGAAACAAAAGAGGAATCTTCATTCTGAAGATTTCCACGGGCACTAATTCAGCTAAGATTCACCTCATAAATGAGAATTAGGCTATGACTATCATAAAAAAATCCAACATTTAGCACAGCCTTTTTGTATGTTCTTTGTCAGCTGGTCGGTCAGCGTTTACGTGGTGGATTTTTCAACCTTTGTCCAAAAGATCATATTCAAGAAGGAACAAAATAAGAGTGGGGAAGAGGAAAACATACAGAAGAGGTGCTACATCCCCTATGCACCATCTTCCCCCACCAACACCCTCCTTATGTCCATGAAGACATTGTACATGTACTGTAATAGGTGGACGGGGCAAACATGCAGACAGATGTAGTCCAATGAATTAATGGCTGCTCTGTGCAGTGTCTGTCTGGAAAAGAAAGGGCGGAGGTGGGATTCCTGGGAACTTCTGTGAGGGCCTGGTACTGCTGGTGACCATGCAGCAAAATGGGGAAGGGTCAGTTGGGATCACCAGTGCATGGCGGTCATATCCTGCAGGGCACTGAACTGATTTTCCTCCAGGTCAGGATCAGGTGTGAACAAGGACCTGAATTTTCCTAGTGTCCGTCATCAACTCCATCAACTACTCTGGGCCAGTCGCAGACACATTCTCCTCACTTTTATTTTCTCTTTTGTCTTGGTGGGTATTTTGATTTCTTGACGTGCTTTAGGTCAGTGTTGGATTTCATTTGCCCATTCAGATTTTCTATTTTTCTTGTGGATTCTTGGATTGTATGCTGTCCATAAATGACCATCAACTGTCCATATTACTGCAGTTCTCTAGGGGGAGAAAACGGAGATAGTTAAATACATGTAACCTCGTGTGAGTCAATGTCAACATAAAGCTGAAAACACAATTTTATTAGTTCTTTAACACCAGCAAGTAAATGAAATCATTATTATTTTACAGCTAAGAATAAAATACATGTGCTAATTACCGCTGAGTCCGTCCACCTCTTGTGACTCGAGGAAGGGTGCAGGACCCCAGACGCGCACTGTCCCGTCATCTGAGGCAGAAGCCATGAGTCCTGGGATGGCCGGGTTCCAGCTCACACAATTAACGGTGCGTGTGTGGCCTGTTAGCTCAGCAATGGGAAGTTCACCACGCCTGTGCCAGATGTACACTTTGTGGTCTGTCAACAAGAGATGACGAAGCAGATGGAATTAAAATTATTCCGTGACAAGAAAAAATGGAAGAAAACAAATTACAGCAAAAAAAAAAAAAAAATTTTGTCTAAGCACATCTCTTCCTTTGGGTCAACAATTGAACTAATCAGCAATTATCCTATGCACCAGGCAGAGACAGAGAATAATGACTTTCCAATGACTTAACATTCATACTGTTGAACTTTAATTTTTGAAAATAGATAGCATGGGCAGCCTAATCCCCACAGAATAACATAAAATTAGCCAGGGTATTCTAAATGTTACAGACCATTAGTGCTACAGATTAAAGAAGAACACTATACCTTCGCTGCCACTGGCAATGAAGTCTTCGTTGTGTCCTCCAAAGCAGGAGTGAATTGTGTAGAATCCCTGGGTCACACCTTGGTACTTCCTCACCAGCACCCGGTCCTGAAGGTCCCAGAGGTGCACTCCCTACAAAAGGTTGTAAAACACTGACTGAAACATTGACAAAAAGCAGTAAGGGATACTGGGTGAGTTTGGAAAGCCGTACCTGAGTTGCTACATTTAACAAAGCTAATCTTCCATTCTTTGAAACAGTAAAAGACATGATAGGGTGGTCCTCCTGAACTCTGTAAAGAACATGCAAATCAGCAATAGTCAAAAAGTGTGGTTTGTTTCTTCAATTTTTTGAAGGTGTAGTTTTTGAGACGGCTACATACATGTTTCTGTCCGTAAGGTCCTCAAAGTTGTACCCCCGGATTCGTTGGTGGGTGTCCGAGGCCAGAACTGCTCTGCCATCACTCAGGCACCACAGGCACTGCACTCTCACACCCTCCCAAGAGTCCAACAAGTTACCGTCAAGGTCCTGCCAACACAGAAAACACCCCACCCCCCCATCTCTTACTGTTAACAAGCAACTTATCATGGCAACTTTAAGCGAGAGGTAGATGCAACAGTAGACTAGAACCAAGGCAGTCGCAGACTGCTAAATCCTGCGACATCCCTGAATTCGAATTTTTACCCTGACCTACTTGCATAGGTCAAACATCAAAGCTAGTGGTTTGATCTACGGTCTTACTCACACTGGCCTTCTCCCTCGTCTTTCTATCTTTACCAGCTCTTGAGTGTACAGAAATTGAAATTTGACCTTGACCTACTTTTCTCAAGGTCAAGGTCATCTCATTTCTCATCTCACCGCCGGAGCAATGTGCTTTTTGTGTCATCTTTCTATCTGCAACTGTTGTGAAGATATTTGGTGGACGGACGGACGAACACTGACAATTACAATACATCACCACTTTGAAACAGGATGTAATAAAAGCAAAAGAGAAATCCTGCAGTCCACAACTCACTTTATTCTTTTCCCATGGGTAATATTAGATATCTGGGTTTAAATATTTCTAATAAACTCTCTGATCTAGTCCACTTGAACTTCACCCCACTTTTAGAAAAAGTCTCTGGTGATCTAAGATGTTGGAACAACCTCCCTATCTCCCTTCTGGGAAGAATAGCTACTGTTAAAATGAAAATATTACCTCAAATCAACTACCTTTTTTCGATGATCCCATTTAAACCGACATCAAAGTGGTTCCAATCATTAGATTCTGCCATTGGTAAATTCTACTCAAAAAACAAAACAGCTAAAATTAGCATGACAACACTCCAGAAAAAGAAATCTGAAGGTGGCTTGGAGGCGCCCAACTTTATGCAGTACTACTTAGCAAACCAACTACAGTATCTGATCAAGTGGATCCATCCACATAAGGACTATAACTCTTGGCTGTAGCTAGAACAGAGAGACTGTAATAACATCAATCCCTCCGATCTTCCTTTTAAAAACCACAACCCTTAAACAACATCCTTGCTTCAAGAATCCTTTGATTGCCTCCACCTTGTCTGCTTGGTGGAAAGCTCTAGATTTTACAGGATCTCAGTTACACCCTGGTATACTCTCCCCAATTTGGCACAACCCAATTTGGCGGAGGGATGACACACCCTACCACACACTATCCGGGTGCGGCGGGGATTCCGAGCGGGCCGTGGGTTCAGTCTCTGTGTTGCTGTTTGCAGTGGGGGGTCTGCTGGGTGCTGCTGGGGTTATCACGCTGCTGGCTGGTGTGGCTGGCTGGAGGTCGGGCTCTGTTGGTGGCGCGCCGTCTGCTATCCGCTCATGGGGCTGTTTCGTTGGGCCTACACTTGACCTTTGGTCTGGCTGGTGGACTGGTGATGGCGCTGGAAAATGCCTCAGTGCGTCGGGGGTGAGCTAGCTGCTGGCTGTTGGCCGGCGGTGTCCGGCTGGCAGTGGTTGGTGGACATGTGTTGCGATGCCGGGTTGCCCGGCCTGGTGTGGGTGGCTAGCTCGTGAGTGGTGTGGCCCCGTTGGTTGGTTCAGTGGTTGGTCATGAGGAGGAGGGGGTGGGGTTGGTGGGGGGGGCGGCTGTTCGGCAGCTGCCTCCCCCGGATGGTGTGGTGGCTTTGGGCTAGTTGCTGGCCTCGGTCCTGCGGGGCTGACCCTCTGTGGCCCGACGGCCGGGCCTGGTGGGTCGGGGCATGCATCACCTTCATTCCCCTCTGTGGTGCCGTGGTGGTGCACCTCTGGGTTGTTGTTGTTGCGGGGCGGGTTGGTGGCTAGGGCCGGTTGCCGGTTGGTCATCGGTAGCTTTGTGGTTCTCGGTGCCCCAGGTGGCTCTTCAGGTGATGGCTTCTGGATGCTCCTGGCTGCCAGGGTTGGGAGTGCCCGGCTGGCGTGGCCCTGTTGAGTTCTGGTAGCCTATGTGGGTGTTGGTTTCATCACACATGCATGTTGGGTCAGGGTTTACCAGCTCCTGTCGAGTCCAATTATTGAGAACCATTGGGTCCCGTCAGAATGTGATGAGCCTCACTTCAGTCATCACAATCTTGTGCCCTCTATCTTCCTCCTACACTGGTTTCCTCTGGTGGCCTATTCTATATTATCAGGACCTCCACTAATCTGATGTTTTGTAACATTGGTGTTGAAATATCAGTTCTAAGATAGAATAAAACAGCCTAAACCTTTTTCACTCCAACAGCACAGCCTGTCTATCCACTACCTTGTTTGTGTTTTCTCTCCCTGTCTCCTTTTGCTTTCCCCCTTAACTCACAGGGGTGCAGCACTTCCCTCTCTGGCTCACAAAAAAAAAAAAAAAGATTGTTGGCAAATATTGGCTCATTATATAATACTGTCAAGCACCAACTATGAAACAGCTGCATGTTTTAGCAGTCAACTTGATTCTAAACTACTTCTGTAGTTAGCCCTGACAAAGGGGGGGTCCTTGGGTCCCTTCAGTCCAGCCGGCTGTGGTTTCCTCCATTCTATGTGGGGATCCACCTGTCTGTCGGAGTGGGGGGGGGGGCTGGGTGCTAGTCCCCCTGATGGCCCGGCGTCTGGCTCCTCCCAGTGAGGACGACCCCATTTCTATTCTCTCCTTTAAATTTAATTTGTTATAGAAAGACATGGCTACACAGGGTCATCAGGTTCATGACTGGAAAATCAATAACCAGAGATCAATTATCTTGAACTTGCCTGCTCTTAAAGTTCAGTGCATCCCATTGCAGCTGCCTACACATACAGTATAAGTCACCACATAGGATTCCATTCTTCTATATGCCCAGCAGACATGCATTAAAGCATGTATTAAATATGGACAGAAAACATATGTTGAATGAAAATATATTGAACATTGTGATATAGGCTCATATATATTGAAAAAATTCTGTTAATTGTACATGTAAATAACGATTGAGCTTACACATTGGTAAAATTGTCCCCTCTGTCCTCCAGTGACGAAGCGTTTGCCATCAGGGTTCCATGCCACACTGGTCAGGCTGTCTTCATGGGACTGGGACATTTTGGTCCGCAGCTCCCCCGTCTGGTCAACAAAAGGTTTGACAGAGACGTTTCAAAAACAGAGGAGAGTAATTGGGGGGAGGGGTGACATCAAGAAGAAGCATTAAGTAAAGGTGGGGGAGGGTAGAATAAAAGGAAAAGAAGGTGAAGGGAAGGGAGAGGAGAGGGTCATTGAGTACACACAACCCACACAAAAAGCGAGTTGTTTTTTTGCCACTGTGAATATTAATGTGAAATCTTAAACCTCACAGATGCCATGAGAATACACAATTCCTGTATTACACTGGCACAGAAAATGTCTGAATTTTTACAATTATATAAAGCTTAACAGACGTACTCATTATAACAGATACCTGAACATTCCAGAGCCACAGCTCAGAGCAATCGTCAGGCCCACAGGCGATCAGGTAGGTGTCATCAGGACTCCAGGCTAAGTAGGATACACCATAAGCATGACCGTCCAGGGTTCGCAGCAGCTTCAACTGGTGGCTCTCCTATGTAAAGGTAAAATGGGGAGAATTACCACCCAATTTATTTTGACACTGAGGGTTGGGCCCTCATTGGCAGTGATACCAACAAAATCTATGTATACAATGATGAAAATTTTTTATTTATAAAACATTATTTCTAATGTGTAAAAAGGGTTCAGTTTGGATGACCACAGAACTTTCCTAATTCTATGACTAATGAGGATTATAGTCAATAGAATCTGAGTCAATGGTTAAATAAAAGAGAGACATGAGGGCTAGCTCCCTTTGCAGACCAATGTCTTCCTTGAAGAGGACCACTTTCCTCTGGGACAGTAAAGCGCTCTAATTATAAAGTAGAAACATCCTTATATTTTAATATCTAAAAGAGAAAGTTCAAGTATCTCAAAAACCAACACACAAGCATGAAGTATGGTCTAACTAAAGTCCATTACATTTACTGTTCAGATCCACTATTTACTAGGACATCTCTGCGAAAACAAATGCCAAACCACTACATTCCTGCTGGGTAACTTAAACTGTAGAGGTCTTGTGTTTATTCAGACTTTCTTCACACTCACCGGGTCAACTTGCCAAATTATGACAGTAGTGTCTTTGGAGCCAGTGGCTAGTTTGGTGCCGTCATTTGAGAATTTGCAGAACCAAACTTCATTACAGTGCTCTGTCAGGATCTGTTGGGTGTAACAGGGGAACTGCTTCCTAAAATATGGAAAAAAGATCAATTGTTAAAATCTTAATTGAGCAAGCAACAGGACGTCTTCTTAAATTATTCTCTCCATTTCTTAAGATGTCACAGATGATAATGTTAAGAAATACACAAGGCTTTGAGTTCATTTGCCTCAACAGCGTAGTTGTAAAGGAGCAGCAGCTGAGACATAAATAAGACATGCTGCTGGGTGTTAATCTAACACTGAGGCCTGGTGAGCCCTGAGCAGCACCAACCTGCTGCAGACATGATCTAGCAGCAGAGAGACTGAGTCCAGGTTATTGTCCAGCTTGGTGTTGTGGTAGAGGCAGCGGTCCCTCTGAAGTTCCACGGCTTGCCGCAGCAGGGTCTGTAGCCGTCTGGGCGGCAGCATCACAGAGGGTGGAAGGTACGCTATCAAACAAATAAAACAAGATGCATTCAATTACCCCATATGGGTTATGTCTGCAATGTGGCAATCATACAAATTAGTGGTATGGCGAGTGTACCAATCTCCTCACTCTGTAATTTGTCCAGCAGTCGGCAGCGAGAGGCAGTGCCCTTGCCCTCCCACTCTGCCTTGGCCCTCAGATCCTCAGCATGACTACACATCAAGTACCTGCGGGAAGACACAAGCAAGTATGATCAAGAGATGCAACATAAAAACAAACCAAAAGAAATATTGTTCCAGCAATAACTGGAACACAAAATATACCAAAAGATGGTAAGAACGAGTAACAACAAATACAAATGCAAGTCAAACAAACACCGACTAAAACCCAGTGTGTGACAAATCAAGTAACTAAGATAAAGAAACAAAGGCCACTGCATGTTGGTACTGCTTGATAAAGAAACCTGACATAAACAAGACTTGATGATACAAATGACTTAAGACAAGTGACAGATCAATAAAATCTTCTGTCAAATGAATGACAAACTACTCAAACAAACAGGCCTGTAGGCAGTGTTAAGTAATCAATACAGCCTAATTGATTAAATAATGGATAAGACGAATGTATTTTCTAAAAGCCTGCACAGAACGCCCTCAGATCGCAGACAAGATGACCCAACAGCTGTTGATGCTCTTACCATAAATATAAACCTATGTAACAAGTATATTGATGACAGGAATCAAATGTAGTTTTTTTTAAGCAGTCAACAACCAATTACATCAAACAAAAAACACAGTGGTAAATACAGAAAGTTGTTATAGTCCTTTATCTTCCCTGAAGATAAATACACATCTCTACCAAAACAAGACATCCTCCCCCACAACCTCCTGTGCACAGTGATAACAGACTTCGTGTGACAACAACATTGAAAAAGCAAAAATCATTTACATCTTCTTCTTCAGAGGATTTGAATACTTAAATACCCTCTTGTTCTGTGTCATGATAAATTTAAATGTCTGGCTTGAACGTTAGGAACCAGAAGTAGTGGGAGCTGTATGTTTACGGAATAAAAAGCTATCCAAAAATCAAATGGTTGACAGCTGTTTGTATTTGTGTAGCTATCTGATGACTGTTTTATGTGTAGCCATACCCGCTAAGTACATGGATGCGATCCGTGTTGTACTTTAGTGGAGTCAACTCTCCCCGGAGCACCTGCAGAGCCTCAAGGACTTTGCCATCCTCCAGATATTCCAGGTACTTCTGCTGCAGCAGTAGGAACTTCATGCGCTGAGCAGATGACAGGACACCCACGAAAATGACATTTTATTAAAAGGGGAAAAAACGATGAGTGAAGATAGAAAAGAAAGCTGAACAAGCTTGAACTACAGCCTCGGGTTTCAATTTGACATAGATGAGAAATGACTCCTACCACTGAATCAAAAAAGCTGGCATGCTTGACTGCAGGACATTAGGCCTTTCTATTTTTTTAAGGGTCATTGCAAAAACAATACTTACCATGTTTAAAAATTATATTTACCACAAAAGCCTGACATTGTGACAAGCTTAAGGCAATATGCTGTTAATAAGTGTCCAAACAATGCTATTAAGTCAAAGTCAAGCCAATTTCCTTCAAACTGAACACCACTGTGTGTTCAGCAGTCAGTGTTGCAGATCAGCAACAAAGTTGTGTTACCAAGAGTCTCTGTCTTATCTCAGGTATGCAGTCAGAGCCGCAGCCCTGACAACGGCTGCATAAATTCAAGAAACCGTCCACCCACTGATATCTACAAATAAAAAAAGGCAAAATCACACAGGCATCTCATAACTAGGTTTGTGGTATAAGTGAAACGTATACAGTAAAATTCTTGTTGACTATCATAACACTAACCTACAACAGACCTATAATGGTTAAATACAATGAACATACAGCTGAAAATCAGTAGCCACAACAATTATCTCAATAACACAACTGTGGATGACAGATACACATCTGGCAGACACACGGGACCATCATCTGAAGCTAATTTTGACTAGTACTCAAAAAATATATATTTATATATATTTAATATTGAAAATCTCCTTTATGAATCCTTCAAAAAGATCATTTTGGTAGTTAGCATAAATACACCCTTACAATACTCTTGTATTGGTACAAATAAAAGACCTCAAGATATTAATAAAGCCACAAAGTTTAAAGAAAACCCTACTTACAGAACACATAAATTTGCCTTCATTTGCTTCAACTACTAACTGACAGTATTTACTGTGTATTACGAAAACTGATCCTTCTATGAACCTGCTGACCCCAACGCATACAGTATATCTGTAGCGAACATATATGAGCTGACCAATCAATATCTCTCGTCACATGTTATGCTCTATTTACATCAAATTGATAAATTTAACAATAGCTTATTTTGAGTCTAAACATTTTTAAACAAACTGATAAATTAAAAGGAAAGTAAAAGAAAAAATGTGTGGAAAATCAAACGCATGTACTGCAGTTAAAAACAAAATAAATTGAATCATGAATCACACTCCTACACTTTAAACCTAATGTCATCTGAGGCACAAGCTAGAACATTTTAGCTATTTGTGGTCCAAAACGAGAACTTGTGACCCAACAAAAAAACGGTACCATTCTAGAATCTCTAGTTGTGCCTCTGAAATGATTGGCTCTCATTCAGCCCAGTTCAGGTTTGAGTAAGGGGAGCTTACCACAATAGCGTTGGGAGAATGCATCAGTGCTCTCAGTTCATTGAGATCATTCTCAGCCTGGACCAAAACAAAGGGAGGGCGATAGAGAGGGGAGACAGATAGAAATAGTTTGCTCAGCAGGTTTCATTAATACATAGGAAAAAATGAATCACATTAGCAAAAAAACAGTCTTTAGAAATTTGATTACCATTAACAAAACAGTTTATGGCCATGATTTCATTAATAAAAAATATAAACAGCAGAGAATCTTCATGCGTCTCATGCATTACAGGCTTCTTAACATTTACCAATACTGTATTCAGGACTATACACACAACACACACATCAGTGGCTAAACTATAACTGATTTAGTCACAATATAACTGTACCTTAAAATTACAACCATTTGACCAGAAGCCGGAACTAAATATTCCTTCCTGCAGGTCTTGCCTGTTTTGTTCCTCTATTCACAAGACCAATTTTTATGTGTGCTTACAAGCCTCAGAATGAACAAGTTAAAATGAGACATGTTGTACAAAAAGAATATGGAAATACTATCATGATTTTTAAAGTACAGATATAAACTGCCTAATTATGCTAATACTATATAAACCAGACATTTTGAACTTCAAAGCAATCAAATCTAATTGAGCCCTCAACATTCAGTTAAAAATGTTTTTGAAATTTTGCCATACTTCACTTTTTAGAATGTAATTTGCATATAAGTATCTCCACATAACTTTATTTTTTTTATAAAAATGGAAGAAAACCTTAAGTTAGCCTTTACAGTAAGCATAATAAGAATGAGCAGTTTTCTTTCACCAAATGTTGACCAACAAAACATTCTTTTCAAACCATCACATCAGACTTTCTTTCCTTATACGGAAAAAAAATAGTGACAAATACAATCCATGAACTTAAATGCACAATATCTGTGTTGGAACAGTTAAGAGGCAAAAGGGAACTATGAGCCATCAAAGTATGTGTCATGTTACAAAGCCAAATTGTAAACAGTGTCTACAAAGGATTTTACCACATAAGGTAATTATGCAACAAAAATGGACACATCAGTAAGAAGTTCAATGATTCCCTATCTATCAAAGTGTCTAATATAGACACCGGATCGCCACACCAACCTTGTCCCACTCGCCTTCCATGACATGGTTACGGAACTTGGTAGCTGAGGGGTGTTCCAATCTGCAGCCTGACTCCTGCATCAGCAGGTCCACTGTCTGACTACAGAGGGAAACAAAGAGGAGAGTGTGCAGCAAACATAAGCAAACAGTTATGGCTCAGAAAATGTGACCTCATTATTATCATGTTGTAAGTTATCCACTGATTTAATGAAATACTATTTCTCTGCAGGATATTGTTTTTAAAAATGATCCCATTGTGACAATGTTGTGTTCAATAGACAGGGATCTGCATCTGTAATTATTTAGTAAGGATAAAATACTAGAACTGGTTAACAGTGGGGTGAGGGCATTTAAACAGCAAACAATGTCTGAAAGAGTCCTTATTAGCTTTGTCACCAGAATGTTTTTGCTGAATATACAGCAATAATATTTTGAAGGTATGGTGACATGTACTTAGCTTCCACTGCAGCTGACATCATTCTCTTTCAACAATGAACCATGACCAGCTATCCAAACACCCCACCACTACAAACAGGTTTGCTGAAGTGTATGTGCATAATGAAAATGGGTTTGGAACGGGGCTGGCTGACACCTTCAGCACGATGACATCATTTTCAGGTATCAACAGAATGGCGCAGCAGCTCTGAGTTGAGCCTTCCATCCAGCTGGCTGCTCTACTGATTTCTCAAGCATTTCTCTCATCTTAAATATGAGGGCTCTGTTTCATGCCAGGCAATGCAATATATCCCCGGAACCCACCCTCTTTTATTAAACCATGCAATGGCAACAACACATTCTTCAGCTTGATAAAAGAGCAGGAGTGATGCTATCTATCCGTTGCTATCACAGTAACTCCAAAGCAGCAATCTAGACATGCATTTATTGAAAACCCCATGATGCTATAATTAGATTCAAACGAAAGCCTCCATTTAAAACAGCTGGTAGAAAGCTCTTTCTTCTGTTGCCTTGAACCCAACCGATTATGCTGCATTCAGGAACAACAGTCGCCAGTGGTGCCGACCGCCGTTTAAATAAATAAAACAAATGCAAGTCACTGTTTGACTACTGACTGGTGAAACACTGTTCTGAAACAATGACACGATAATGAAGGCAGTCCCTTATGATCAAAGTTGGTATCTGCATAAGATAGTTGGATAAAATGGGTATTTATATAATAAATAAAAGCCTAGCTCGAAATGACAGCTCAAGACGTGCAGAGTGCACTGGGAATACTAAAATAACTGAGGCAGCTTTTGTGACCATCCTAGTTATTATCCTGTATGGTTGATCTATTAATGTTCCTCACACACGATCCTACAAAACTCAAAATCTATTTTTTTTTCTCCCCCCCAGATGAAACCAAGCTGCAAAATGAAGAAAATACCCGAACATCAGGCGAAGAACTACGTCGACAACACATACTGACATTAGCTTCGAAGACAAAAATATAACATTCAAAACTCGTCGCATTTGGTTAAAACGCTAAATCCGGTCTCTCGTCTCTTGTGTCGTTGATTTTCTCCCATGCAAATGGTAATAAGACAGCTGCTCTAGTCTCAGAATACACGTTATTAACATTACATTTGATGATGTAATGTCTTTTGCTCTATAGCGTAAATTTAAGTACCATAGCGTAAACAGCAAATAAACACAGAAGCTAATGACAGACACATAGCAGACAAATGATACTGTGGTTATGAGACTATGACGGCTTAATGTCAGGACACACAGCACACACGCAAGCTAGTGGAGTTAGCTATCAAGCTAGGTGTTATTGTGCAAGATGGACCCCTTCTTTCTACACACTACCGAGCTCAGAGGCTAACTACCCCATCCCCCCATGTTTGTGTCTCTCAAGCACACTGCTAACTCCGCAGCTCACCACATACGTACCACCGGGGAAACACACAGCCTGTCATTTAGTTAGCACTGACATCACACACATTTTTATTATTCATTAGACTTTGAATTCCCTTACTTTAGCCCTAATCCGTGGAGATGTTGCCCTATTAATCTTATGACATCTTCCTCCGCTTGCGATAATCGTTTTTTCTTTTTCAACGAGCCGACCTCCGAGCTTGAAACTGTAGCCGAAGTCCCCGAACCAGGACCGGTTGTAGAGCCGTTACTAGTACCGACACTGTTCCCGTTGTCTGTGCTGGATAGAAGCCCGTTGGAGTGGGTTCCGGCTGACGAGGATGATTCGCCGTTTTGTGCGCTGTTAAGGCAAGGGAGATCAGAAGATTCTTGTCCTTGTCCTGACCCGTTTGCCTGCATGCTGCTGCTTAGGTTGTTCACTATACTTCGGTTAAAATGAATGGCAGAGGTGGCTTGAGAGTGTGTAGCAAGTCCTAGGACAACTCCGGACAGGCCTGTAATGACTGCTGAAGCCCCGGGCTCTCCTGCTCCCTCCGCCGCCGAGGCTCGGTGCTTCTTCCGCGGGGGCGGCGACGCTCCGCCGGTGTCCGAGTCGGAGGAGGAGGAAGCGGAGGCCAGAGTTTCCTCACCGAGAGCGGCCGTGGTTAGAAGCCGGCGGAGCACCGGGTGGAAAATTAGGTTTAAGCTTCCAGGTTTGAGGCCTTGTTGCCAGGCTCAGAGCAGACTGTCACTGGCGAGGCACTGTCAGTTAGCCCGTTTTTGTTGTTGTTTCTCCCAAAACAGCTGCAGCTCTAATGGAGTCCTGACGCCCTGACGTAACCGGAAATTCCTACACTACCAAGCTTCCGGGTAGAATTATAACCATAGGAGGTCTTCTTCTTCTTCTCCTTTCGGCTTTTCCCTTCAGGGGTCGCCACAGCGAATCAATTGCCTCCATCTAACCCCGTCCTTTTCATCCTCTTCTCTCACACCAACTACCTTCATGTCCTCTTTCACTACATTCATAAACCTCCTCTTTGGTCTTCCTCTAGGCCTCCTTCCTGGCAGTTCAAAGCTCAGCATCCTTCTACTAATATATTCACTATCTCTCCTCTGGACATGTCCAAACCATCTCAGTCTGGCCTCTCTGACTTTATCTCCAAAACCTCTAACATGTGCTGTCCCTCTGATGTACTCATTCCTGATCCTATCCTTCCTGGTCACTCCCAGAGAGAACCTCAGCATCTTCATCTCTGCTACCTCCAGCTCTGTCTCCTGTCCTTTCCTCAGTGACACTGTCTCTAGACCAAACAACATCGCTGGTCTCACCACAGTTTTGTACACCTTTCCTTTCATTTTAACTGAAACTCTTCTATCACACATCACCAGACTCTCCATTGCTCTGGAGTTGCTCTCCATTGCTCTGGTGTATGAAATAAAAATTAAAAAAACAACAACATTGGGACAACACACTAAAATTCACGTCTTGACTTTGAAAGTCTTGACTTTGTGAATAAAAATATTGCATGAAATTTGAAGTGACAGTATGGGCTGTATACACACATATATATATATATATATATATATATATATATATATATATATATATATATATATATATATATATATATATATATATATCATGATGCCACAAATTATCTCTCAGAACGTGTTCAAATTGTGTAGGTAAAAGGTGTTAGTCTAGCATTTCTTTCTACCAAGGAAATACACATTAAATAATTAAGAGTAGTTATTTATTGTTTATTTATTTATTTGTTTATTTATTCATTGTTTATTATTATTTATTGTACAATTTCCTCCGGTATTAATAAAGTATCTATCTATCTATCTATCTATCTATCTATCTATCTATCTATCTATCTATCTATCTATCTATCTATCTATCTATCTATCTATCTATCTATCTATCTATCTATCTATCTATCTATCTATCTATCTATCTATCTATCTATCTATCTATCTGTCTATCTGTCTATCTGTCTATCTATCTATTTTTTCCAGTCCATATGTATTGAAACATAGGGTTACAAAATTGTCACCAGATGCTGCCTGCTGAACATATAGCAATAATAATTTTTCCAAACCTTAAAAATAATGGTCTTCATCAATATAGTTATTAATGGTACTTTGTTTCATATATGATAATTTTCATTCTGATATCTACTACCATATGAATTCTAATAACAGTGTAGCTAGAGAACCTGACTGAACAATACGTTTTAACTGTATAGTGGGCTTTTCACTATCATACATGTCTTCCTCTCCTCCTTTCAGCTTTACCCTTCAGGGGTGCCACAGGGAATCTGTTACCTCCATTGAACCCTGTCTTCTGCATCCTCTTCTCTCACACCAACTACCTTCATGTCCTCTTTCACTACATCCATAAACCTCCTCTTTGATCTTCCTCTAGGCCTCCTGCCTGGCAGTTCAAAACTCAGCATCCTTCTACCAATATATTCACTATCTCTCCTCTGGACATGTCCAAACCATCTCAGTCTGGCCTCTCTGACTTTATCTCCAAAACCTCTAACATGTGCTGTCCCTCTGATGTACTCTATCACACATCACACCTGACACTTTCCTCCACCTGTTCCATCCTGCCTGTACACGCTTCTTCACCTCTTTTCCACACTCTCCATTGCTCTGGACTGTTGACCCTAAGTACTTAAAATCCTCCACCTTCTTGATCTCTTCTCCTCGTAACCTCACTCTTCCACTTGGGTCCCTCTCATTCACACACATGTATTCTGTCTTACTGCAGCTAACCTTCATTCCTCTCCTTTCCAGGACAAACCTCCACCTCTCTAGCTTCTCCTCCACCTGTTCCCTGCTCTCACTGCAGATCACAATGTCATCTGCAAACATTACTATCACACATGTAAATGGATGAATCAACGAACAAATCAATGAATAAACAGGTAAGAAACCAGAGACTTATATTGTAAATTAGCTCACTGATCAATGTGTAACACAAATTAATATAAATTAATGCATTCAGCATTGCTGGCACTCATTTTCTTGTAGCTCATAATAGGATCCTTTAGTAGGATCCTACAGGATCCTTTGCTTTAGTTTCCTACAATAATGAGCACATTCATTCTACTGTTGAGTGCTTAACATTTGTCATAGATAATACATTTTACTCCATAACAAAATGAAAGGTTTGTAAGTGAAATTGGTGTTATCATTTAAAAAAGTTAGAATTCATAATCCACATTTCTTTGATTTTTGCTGTTTTGGTTGGAAAAGATTATTGTTCCTACATATCCATACTCCACCCCCACTGGATGTGTTACTCATTTGCCTCATTAGGTTATGAAAAAGTTGTTAGAACATAAGGTAAGGCAAATTCTCGTTCCAATTAGTTTGTTCAATTTGAAGGCCATGGAAGTCTCCTCACTTTCATCTTGAACATAAATTTGTCAGAATAATCTGTACATATGTGTGTCTGTACACACATATGTACAGATTTAAATGGATTAAATGGATTATTGGGTCATTTATTTAATCACAATATGAAAGCCTCATAAAGATGACTTTTAAAAAGGTGTGAACTGACAAAATCACAGATCAGGTATAAAAGATTTTTAAAAAAAAGTAAAATATTTTATTAACACAGTATAAATACATGTATGTACAAAACACGAGTCCCAGTTAAAGAACAAAGAATGTCACTTATATTTTCCAAACTTGTAATTGTCATGGCGCTCGAATCAAGCGCAGAGTAATAAAATCTGTATTGCAAAAGCTCTGTGAGTCTGTATATATTCTGTACTATTTTGTTCTGTTCATCTACTTCCATATGCTCTATATTGTTCAGAGCACATGAAAAAGAATAATCTGTGTATGGGAGAATCTTGTTTTCCACTGCTGGATTTCAACATATTAAAGGTCCCCAACTTCGTGTGGAAGAGTAGTCGTCACTGGTTTGCCATTCCTTTTTGGTTTTTCTTTTTCTTTCATGAAGAAGGTCAGCAGCTCCCCTTTTCCTTTGACAAATATGGCACCTCTACGCACAAAACGAAAGCCATACTCCTTTAGGATGTTGTAGCAGTTTTCAACCACCTGAGGGGAGGAGCGAGACATAATATTAAGAAAGGATGGAGAAAATAATTAGTTGAATATAAAAAGAAAACAAAAATGTGTGTCTTTGTGCTTGTGCTACCTGAATGTTTCCCATCACTCCGGTGGACTCCATTCTGCTGGCAACATTGACTGTGTTGCCCCAGATGTCGTAGTGAGGTTTGCGAGCTCCAATCACTCCAGCCAAAACTGCCCCATTATTTAGACCTGAAAAGGAACAACATGGAAGTAGGACTACACACACACTGCTGTAAATGTGTACACGTCAAAATGCACTGACCAATTCGGAGCATGAAGTTATTGAAGGACTGTTTGTTGAGGTTGTTGAGGGTGACTTTCATAGCTAAAGCAAAGTCTGCCAGGTCAGAGAGGTGTTGCCAGCGCTCAATTAGTGACAGGTCATCTGGCTGTGGAACAAAAATACAGCTTTCAACGTTACTATCATCACCACATGAATCTCCTGCTTATATAGTAAAATACAATATTTAGAAATACTTATAACTGTAGGACATTTTCCTTCTCTTGAAATAATCTTTTAAACAACTAGTTTAATTAGTTCTAGCAATAGGAAGCATTTTCTTAATTCCTTTTTTCTGTTTTTTTTATGTTAGGGGAGTTAGTTTATTTTGATCAAAATAGGTAAGATTTGAGCAATTAAATATCTTTCATTGTTATTTTGGGCCATGCTTCGGATGTCTTTTAGTACAAATGATGTGAGAAATTCAATTCTGTGGACTGTACAATGACCATGCTGGTCATATGTAGGAATTGTGATAGAGAAAAAAATATTTTCATGCTATGGTGTGGTTTACCTTAGACAGAAATACAAATTTAGATTTTAACATATCACACCTTGTTGTGTCCAGTCATGTTTGTCTCTGGAGTGAGTCCTGAGGCAGCCATGTAGGTACTTCCTATTGTCTTGATTTTAGTGATGCAGCGGAACTCTTCCCTATCTAGCAACTGGTGGAGAATACAGACATCAGTTCATTAAGTGTTGACAAATCTTGCAAATGTGAATGCAGGTTTTTTGCACAATGATGTCATGTCAGAGTCATACTAATTCTTAATAATGTTTAAACAGTGTGAAGAAACTGGGACTTACGCTGTCAAAGTCTGAGATGATCTCATTGAGAATCCGGAGACATTCGATGCCTCCGTTATTGATGCTCTCCTCGGTGTAGAAATCAGAAAAGTTGGGAATGGAAGCAAAAATAACACCTATTTCATTGTAAGACTGGCTGTACAACTCCTACAAATAATAAATGACATGATGTTAGTATTTCTATTCTTTTTATGTGATAGATTTTCTTCAAACAAGTCTTATCCTCACTATAATAAAATACACAGGGTGAAATTGCAAGTTTTTTTTCCGAACCACCAGAGGGCACTGACATGAAACAAACTGCAATGAGGAGACCATCAGGTACCATTATCACTTCAGTGATGTAATTAAAAAGTACATTAAAATGCTTCCCTCCTCCTCTTCTGTCCTGATGTTCCTTATTTTAAAAATCTAAATGATAGAGTAATTGTGTTTATTCATACCTCATCTCTCTTTTTTGATCCCAGGAAGTGTTTGGCCACATGTTCCGGCAACATGTTAGTGACCAGTGCTTCGTTCCAGCGCCTCACCTCAAACAACTTCTCCTTCTGGTCGTGTACACCAATCTTCCACAGGAAGAGCTTCCGTGACTGATGCTCCAACTAGAAGACCCACATATGAAAGTCATAAACATGCATATTAAGTTATTAGAAGGTGAAAAACAACTAAACAAAATGTAGAAAGTGATGATTGCTTTGAAGCTGACCTGCAAAGCTAAATCAGGCCAAGGGTGTGATAGATGTAAGTGCACGTTAGAAACTGACTCACATGGCGGGCATAGAAGTAGAAGCTGACCATCATGACAATAATCATCATTGTAATGAGGTACTTGGATGGCACCATAGAAGCTCTGAAAAACACAAGGAAAGAAGTGGAACCCCAATAATACAGTATCACCATCACTTTGTCAGAATACACCTAAGTTATCTTACCATGGAAAATGTATGCAGATAACATAAAATGACATAAAAATACTGTTACCACGGAAAATGTATGCAGATAACATAAAATGACATAAAAATACTGTTAATGTGTTCGACACTTTTCCCACCTGTAGGGCGACAGCTGCAGATAGTCATATAAGTCATACATGTCTCTCCAGCTGTAGATATTAACAGCTCCAGTTGCTGTAACGACCAGCACCATGAGTCCCAGTTTAATCACGTGGCTGACCTGCACCAACACAGTGGTGGCGATGAGTGACATCACAGCCATGAAGCTGTAGTGCTTTGGATTCTCCCCACAGCTTCGGCCTCCAAAAGACTCCAATACCAGGCCAGAAGTGCCATTGGACATTCGAAGAGATGGTGGAACACAGCTCAGCTGAAAAATCCCAGAAGTGTTTGAATGATTTACAGCAGGAATGTGTTATTGAAACCAGCACTGAAGTCAAGAGTGTCATTTAACTTCCTAATTTTAATGCTTTAATGTGAAACACAATTTTCAGGCACATATGGGACTATGCATGTACTGTACTTCATAAATTCATGTGAAATAGGTTTGTTTATTTAGCTAAAGGAAGAATACTATAAAAATACAGGGCTGAGAATATAAATTAAACCTATTTTGTCCATGTATTTTCATCCAAGTATGACTTGTCACTGATACAACAGTGAAATTAAAGAAAGGAAAAAATGTTCTTTCATTTCCCTCAGGTCTGGAAGGCAGCGGGGTGTGTAACAGGCTGTTCCTGTAGGGATGTAACAAATGAGCCAGCAGGCAGTAACACAGACAACTAATGGACCCCACTGGGAGCATGCAGTCAGACACATTAAAGGCAGTGAAAGGTCGATGACAGCATGACAGCAGAGGGGCAACACAAAGAGAAAGACAATGCATGCATACACACTGCTTGTGTGATATGAAAAACAAAAAACCCCCATCACATTACCTTTTAGATATTTCACCAATTAACAGTTTCTAGTCTCAATATCCAGAACAGTTGCTATCTTTTCTTGTTCAAAAAATGATACACATTGTCAGATTAAATGGAGCTTTACAGTCGTACCATGTCAGCTATCACGGCCATGGTGAGTACAAAAATGGCTGCCGTTGCCCATGTGTTTCTGGCCCACCGTGTCCGATCAATCCAAATTGAGAAAGACACCAACTTCTTGGAGAATCTCTGACGAATAAAAATTAATACAATTATCATTAAAATGACTGAATTCGCTTCATCTATTGCAGGTTCTTCAGTTTATCAGCGTTATGTGTTAAATTTAGTTTTACAAATTGGAGCAGAATTCAAATCATAGAAAATCAAAAGTGATTAAAAAGCGAGGAAGGTCCTGATCAAAGTTCTTTTATTGTCAGATACATTTTACTGTCCATCTCTACAAACATAGACCTACTGTTTTCTCACCCTGGGGAAGATGGCAGCCAGGGAGCAGACTGTGAGAATAAGCAACAGTACCTCACCTATCGCGAGAGTCACATAGTTCACAGCTAACCTAAAAGAACAAATAAATCCAGTCAGGTAATACACATCCAATCGATAGCTTGGTTCATCTTTTTTTGTTGATTTTTTTATTTCAATAATGTATATTTGGATTTCATGAAATGTAATGACAAGTAATATATTTGAACTTACAGGGGGTCGATGAACACCTCCATGGCAGTAATGAAGAAGAGAACTATCATGCAGCAGGAAAAGGCCGCTCCACTGCGCTTCTCCTTCTCTGAGGAGTAACGCTCCTCCAGTTTCCCATCGACAAAACGCAGTGACACCACGTTGACTTGATGATCCTTCATTCTGCATGCAGACAAACATGAGCAGGACTGAGCATTTTATGTCTGGGAACAGATTTATTTTGGAATGACAGCATGTCATCTCATGGCTGGATACACTTCTATCAAAGTTACAGGGAATCTTAAAGTAAATTTTTTTTTCGGTTCTTACATTTGCTGAGTTTCTCTCTTCAGCAGCTCCTGTTGCAGTCGACTGTTGATGATTTGTTCCTCAGCCATCTTACTCCTCTGATGTTGATGCAACACACGAGAGATCAGACAGATAAGATTATTACATGTAACTATGAGATTTATGCAAGATTGTGTGTGTGTGTGTGTGTGTGTGTGTGTGTGTGTGGTGTGTGTGTGTGTGTGTGTGTGTGTGTGTGTGTGTGTGTGTGTGTGTGTTTAATGGAACTGCAGGTGTGTGAATGAGTGCCTGTGCATGGATATTAATGTACAACGAGACTGAAGTTTTTGCTTTGGACCCCCAGGTATATGGTTGACATTGAATAACGACATTTATCATGGTTCACCTCTGTTTTAGACTCAGTGGGTGTGGCCTGGGGTGAGGCTACGTTGCCATTGGTTGCTGTAGTGCTGATCAACTGGTTTGAATTTCTGTTGGACAAAGTACCCGATTTCTGAGGGAGGGGAAGCAGGAAAAAACTTCTGTTTATGTGCAAAAGATGTAAAATAGTTTTTGAAACAAATTAAATTCAACTACAAGGCAAAGACCAGGTCTTCTTCTTTGTCTTTTCCTTTTGGCTTTTCCCTTCTGGGGTCGCCACAGCGAATCAATTGCTTCCATCTAACCCTGTCCTTTGCATCCTCTTCTCTCACACCAACTACCTTCATGTCCTCTTTCACTACATTCATAAACCTCCTCTTTGGTCTTCCTCTAGGCCTCCTGCCTGGCAGTTCAAAACTCAGCATCCTTCTACCAATATATTCACTATCTCTCCTCTGGACATGTCCAAACCATCTCAGTCTGGCCTCTCTGACTTTATCTCCAAAACCTCTAACATGTGCTGTCCCTCTGATGTACTCATTCCTGATCCTATCCTTCCTGGTCACTCCCAGAGAGAACCTCAGCATCTTCATCTCTGCTACCTCCAGCTCTGTCTCCTGTCTTTTCCTCAGTGACACTGTCTCTAGACCAAAAAACATCGCTGGTCTCACCACAGTTTTGTACACCTTTCCTTTCATTTTAGCTGAAACTCTTTTATCACACATCACACCTGACACTTTTCTCCACCCGTTCCATCCTGCCTGTACACACTTCTTCACCTCTTTTCCACACTCTCCATTGCTCTGGACTGTTGACCCTAAGTACTTAAAATCCTCCACCTTCTTGATCTCTTCTCCCTGTAACCTCACTCTTCCACTTGGGTCCCTCTCATTTACACACATGTACTCTGTCTGTGATTAACCTTCATTCCTCTCCTTTCCTGGACAAACCTCCACCTCTCTAGCTTCTCCTCCACCTGTTCTCTGCTCTCACTGCAGATCACAATGTCAAAGACCAGGTCTATTAAACATCAAAATCGTGCCTTAAAAGAAGCAATGTTTTGTTAAATGGAAGGAGAAAAACTTTGAAAGACATGATTCACTCACTCTTTTGAGCCAGGATGACACCTGTTTAGGTGGTAGAACTAAATAAGTCTCTATGCCTTTCTCCAACAGGTACTCGCACCTGTCTCCACCATCGCCTGGCTCCAGTTCAAATTCTCCGTGCAGACTGTCCATGGTGGTCTGGGATATATGCACCCTCCTGGGTGGCACACAAAATATCACCTAATAAAATGCAGAAGAGACCTTGATTGTCAGGCATAACATGAGGAGCTGTCATTTACCCTGGAATCCCTCCAGACTCCATCTTATTGGCGACAGTGACATCGGTGGACCAGACGTCAAACTGCCACCTCTTCTGGCCCAGTACTCCTCCCAGTACTGTCCCGGTGTGAACGCCCACTCGCATGTCGACTTCAGTTTTTGTCTTCTCTCGCACATACCTGGAGGGGAAAAAACCACACATTCTTGGACAGAAAGCCTCCTTCCCTTCATCGGAATTGTTTCTACATAAAATGCTTTGTAAGTTTCTCAATTGTGAGGTTGAAATGATTTCTTACGAGATGGCTTCTACCATTGCTAGACCCATCATTATGGAGCAGGCAGCATGGTCCTCTCTGAAGTCAGGAAGACCACAGATGCAATAGTAACAGTCTCCTAGAATCTTAATCCTCAGTTGGTGATATTTCTGCAGAATAAGGCCAGAGCAGACGAAGTTGTGCTCTTTGCAGTAAAGTGCAGTGTTCCTACTAACAATATGCTTTACACTGTATCTGAGTCGTGGTTTGAGCCATCTGATAGAAAAAGGGGACACACTAGAACAGG
Organism: Antennarius striatus; assembly: GCF_040054535.1. Lineage (NCBI taxonomy): Eukaryota > Metazoa > Chordata > Actinopteri > Lophiiformes > Antennariidae > Antennarius > Antennarius striatus. The sequence goes on along the minus strand of NC_090794.1, from coordinate 11,781,032 downwards.
TACTCACTGCTGCCAGTTTATCAAAGCGGGCAAACAGTTCGTTGAGCAGCTTTACAAGCTCTTGAGCGCTGCAGGCTGAGGAAAGCTGAGTGAAACCCACTATGTCAGCAAACAGGATACTGGTATGGAAGTGGAGAAGATGCAAAGCAATGCTTAAAAATAAACCTAACAAATCAGACCCTACACTAAAAAAAAACACGTGAAGTAATGATCCTGACCTGACGTTTTCATGCCGGTACATGTACATGGTGTTAAACTGCTGTTGGACGTCCTGTTGCTTAGCTTGATTCTTCATGCCCTGTAGCATCTCATCAGCGATGTGTTTGGGCAGGATTGACAGTAATAGTTCCTCCTACATGAGAAATGTTTGAAGGAAAGTGAGTTCTGTCATGTTCACTAATGACAGATGTGAACATAAAGATAAATTAGGCCCGTGTTGACATGGTTATGTGTGCATTGCATGACTGAGGCAGTAAATAAATAGATCCTTGCAGCCATCAGAAGAACCTGTCAACTGCTCTGATGTGTTACGTCTGACTAGTTTTAGCTGTCTTCTGGTGCCACATGACTGAAAATACACTTTGGGAATTCCACTTTTTTTCCCAAGCCCATCCATACGTTACGTCTACAGTATTTATAACATTTTCCTCCGTTAATTTACCTCACCCTTCTTCCTCCACCTGTGGTGGATCAAGGAAAAGAATAAAATGAATAAAATGATTCTGACAGTAAGATGGATTTTCTATGTTTCTATGTCATATCATCAACTTTTCTTGTACACTGTATTTTAATGCATTAAAGAATAAAATGGTTGTGAAAGAATAATTATCACCAATTAATTAGCCTTCATCTAAAATGCAAGAAGGATGAAACACTGGCAAACCCTAACAGAGCAAGCCGAAACATTTAATTAGTACTTTCCCCTTAAATCATTTTCATCCATCCTTTATTGGGGCATGATCCATTTAAAATCTTTCATTAATATGTGATATTAATTTATCACCCCTAATACGAGGAAGAAAATAATGGTAGCGCACATACCAGTTAATTAAAATGCATTACTGAACAAATGAGCCATAGAACAACACATTAAGGTGGAAAAATAGGGTAACAGAAGGAATACAATGAAAACACATATACTTGAAACGCTAACCAATGGTAAGAAAGGCAACAGGTCAGTACAAAAGGAAATTAAGTACATTAAAGCTGCTGTTCAAAGGTTTGACAAAGGTAATAACTGTTGTCACAGAGCCTGGTCGGACGGGATGGTGTCAGGTCCCTGGTGGAGGCTCGACTGGTGAAAACAAGTTACTTTAATCAACCTGTTAACCCTCAGCTGAACAAAACACCCTGGAATTAACCAGCACAGGCAGTGCTACCTCACAGGTGTGTTTTAACTTTGTTTATGTGTGTTTGCCCACATAGGTAAGAGGATCACACTCCTCTTACCTGCTGGGTGCTCTGGTCCTCCAGAGTAAGTTTGACCTCAAGCGACTGACGAGCTTCCAGGAAAGCTGTCCTGTATTTCCTGTCTGCCATGTAATACGACATCACACCCACCACGGAGGCACACAGGTAGAGCATCACATTGCCTAAAAGCTGAAGAGATGAGGACAGGATTTGTATATAATATGTTAATGGATTGTTTGCTAATACTGTGTGGTCAACATGACATGAGATACCATTCCTTGAATAAATCAGATTTTACATGTGAATTTAATTCAGACAATTTATCTAATAAATTCAGAAGACTGTATTTCCCGCCTTTGGAATCTTAGCAGCAGTTGTAATAAATAGTTTAAAGGAAGACATTTAATTTTTAAACAAAACAAAACAGAATTCCACATTTTACCAAAAAAAAAAAATCTTATTTCTGATAGTTTGCCTTTCAAATTGTGTAAACATTTCCTTTAGATTGACATCCTTGCAGGAGTCGAATAGAAAAGATGAACAAAGCAACGCATTCATGACCAATTTTACCAGCTGGTATTAAAATATTCTGCAATATTTCGCAGCTGGGTACCAAGGAATGTAAGGAAAAATTACAAGTGGAGACACAAAAAGCATTATGCGCCCTATCCAAACTATACTTCATCAATACCACTGAATAGTGACGCCCAGAAATGACCGCAACAGATTTGTTTACCTGTCTGACCAGCATGGTCCCCTGTAAGTTTTCTTCTAACCTCCGAGCCACGATCAGACCCAGGACCAGCGTGTGAACCCCACAGGACAGGGCGGTGAGCAGCAGGAGCGGCACCAGGTTCAGCGGGAGCGTCAGAAAGCAGGAGAAACTGAAAAAGGCCTGCCAGCCCACAGAGTCCGTTGCGTGAGGGTAACGCTCGTAGTTCAGACCCATATAACACAGGACGTGGACAGCAATCATCAGCCACAGCACGTAAGGCACCGCGCCGCGGGACACCGCGGACGTTGGGAGCTTCTGCCGCCAGCACAGCGCGTAAAGCACCGCGTCCGCGGCGAGTCCCACGGCCGCCACCACCACCATGGCAAGTTTGTCGTCGGTGTAGACCACCGCGCACATGATGATGATGAAACTGTTGAAAAGAGCAGCAAACATAGCCAACACACCCAGGTTCTCTTGTCTCTGTCTGCGGAAGTAGTTCTGGTAAAGCCTCTCCAGTGATTCTGGCGCAAAGCTGAGACGCGGCAGGCAGCGGCAGCATCCCGCCTGGAGCACGTTCACCTCACGCGTCCGAGCCGCTCCACGGCCGGAGCCGCAGACAATCTGCACGGACGACTCCAGTGGGTACTCTGCAGACAGTTGCACGTCTCTTGAGTGGACCCGGTTCATAGACATGGTGGTTTAATGAAGGGCGAGTCTCCTTCATGAAGTAATACTGTCGATATTCCTCAAGTGAACAACAGGCTTGAAGCGTCCCATCTTTGCGCTACTTTTGGAGAAGTGTCTCTTTTTGTAAAAGTCCATCATTGAAGATCAAAAACATTTCGTCCACATAATAATAATAATAATAAGAATCATATATGTTCTTCATTGAACTGCTGTTTTATATTACTTTCTTACAGTTTATAGTTCCATTAAATTCCAGAGAAGAGCTTTAGAACCAGATAGTCTCACAGTCTTGGAGATGCTGATCTGCCTCCAGGCTGTCCCGATGGAGAAAGTTCTTGTACTCCCTTCTGTCTTGCTGTTCTGCCATGAAAGACCAATACGACCCTGAGCCACAGGTGGAGATCCATTTGCATGCAACATGTCATCTTTTCATAGAGCTATGTTCATGCTGATGCATAAATCCATATTCCTCCTCATCACCATAAGAGATGCAGAACGGACCAAGGCGCTCTTCAGCTTCTGATGTTGTTCCTTGCTTCTCAACCCACCCCCCGCCCCCCCACACACACAAAACACACACACACACACACTTTTTTTTTCTCAGCATCGTGTCCTCTGATACTGTTGTTAAGATGAAACCAAAGTGACTGCCATCTAGCAGCCATGTCTGGGGAAATGACGGTAATGATGATGTGAAGAGGTAAAGAAAGATCATTAACACCACTCTGCAAAACATTTATGTTGTTTGATTGTTTTACAGTAATCAGGGTTGAGTAATTAGAATCAGCGTTTGCTAAACAAACGGGTTGTATTTATCACACACAGACACACACACAGAACTACATGTTTACCCATTAGCCTCTATGCAAAAATAGACACGGACATAGTATTCAGACCCTCCAGCAAGAGAGTAAAACCTGACCTCAGGGGTCGGTCAGTCAACCAATCATAAGCATTGGTAGATGGTTATTTTCATGTCATCCTATTAACAGTAGGCAAAGCTTTGGCCACCACAATGCCCACAGTCCTCGGTCTCCCCAGAGCTGCTGTACTTGATGCTGTGGCCCCAAGTGCTCCGACTCCAATCAGTGCTGCTACTGTGGCAACAATCTCCATGCCGATTCCTTTAATTATCTATGGCCCCGTGAGGAAACTTCTTTATACAGTCACCTGTGTGGGACAAACTGTTTGCTAAACACAGAGTAAATGCCTTACCACAAGTGTGATTAATAATTCTGAAGTATTGACAGTAGAATTGTATTAATTACCAGGACTGCACCAACACCGGCTGAAACTATATGAAAACTGTTGAATAGACTCATACAACTATTTTGCTGTAACACTTTCAAGTGTCACTCCGGCAGACGTAACTGCACTCAATGGGCCTCATTCATAAACAGTGTGTAAGAACAGATTTGTGCTTAAATTGTATGTACAAAAATTTTACACAGAAACATGTGATTCATCAATATGTTCTTGCCTGAATTTGCTCTTGCTCTGCGAGCAAATTTATGCACCTCATGCCATACACACAAGTAATACAGGATCAGCGTTCCAAAAAAACTTTGAAACACACATCTTTTATGCAAGAATGCAGTGAAACTACTCAAATTTATAAAAATCTTAAAGATTATAATTAAAATGGCAAATTTTATAATAAGTTGACTAAATGTACTAAATAATCATGAAATGAATACTTTTTCATTGTTTGTGTACTTAAAATCTTTATTCTTCAATTTTACAAGAAAATATTTGAGCATGTAAGTGAAACAAAGCAACTTTGAATGTTTTTGATCCAAAGGCACGTATTGCTGCAATTCCCTGGAACGGCAACTGGGTGCCCAACCACACTGCTGTCATCCGGTTTCCTTCATTTTCTCCGGTGGGGCATCTTTTTTTTGCATCAACCTTTATGGCAAACCAGTTCTTAGTTGCCTGAGCCACAGTGTGGACCTTAGATGCTACTGCATTAACACACTCAGTGATAGAAGCCTAGGTATCTTTTTTGCTTACTATTGATATCGAAACGCTTCAAAAACGTGTGGTTTTCCTTCACACAATCTCTGAGACAATGACTTCATTTTTTACCATTGCAAAATTTCTTATTTTGATTTTTGGGGCCATTTTGATGGATCAAATGAATATTCTTTTATAGAGAGATAAGGCTGTGGTTTATACAGATTACGCATTGTGGGCATAGGCTTGTTAATTTAGAATCATTCTGATTCACTAACAAATGCACGAGGGTGAGATGAAAATTGATTTGGGTGTCATGAATCTGACAGTGATTTTGTGGATACACTGAACTTGTGCGCAGAATAAGAACCTTCTTTAGCATTTATTTGTGAATGAGGCCCCTCAAGCAGCCAAGGGTTCCTAGAAAAGAGCTTGTCTGCTGAATGACTCTTTGGACAACTGGAGATATTATAGCAGCTCCTATGGTGATCTTTCCAGCCGCCTCTATCCCCAGTCTGGTTATGGCCACTATTCCTGAGCCAGCTCCAAAAAAGTCCTGCATAGAATTGCCAACCAGAGGACTGACTATAGCATCAAAACCACCTCTTCAGAATCATGTCTGTCTTCACTTGCTCTTAAACCATTCAAAACTCTATTACACCTACACTAAGATAATAAATGAAAACCCTGTCAATAAGTAGATATCTGGCCTTTGTGTCACCCTCTTTGTCAGAGACCTGTGAATGTCACAAAGAACAGTAATGGTCAACCGAATGAATATAATTTCAACTAATGTCTTGGGTAGTAATATTTATCCATGGAGGAAAGACACCCACCAAGTGACAGATACAATAGAGGCTCCTGTTATAGCCTCCTGTAACCATGGCAATCTCAGCAAATAAAATTTGGTGTATTTCTGTCAAGGATTACATAGATTCCTCACATTTTTTTGTAAAATGCATATTTGTCTATGCAGACTTTTTAATTTATTTTGTTGAGTGGATGCTCACTGACATGAAACATTAATTAAACATGTTTAATTGACTGTATAAATTTGCACAAAAAAATAAAACATGAATGGGGTCCCGTGACCGCGGCGTATCCTGCCTCTCACCCATAGCCAGAAGAGATAGGCTCCAGCACACACATGTAACCCACCGGATGGATAAGCAGTCTTCAAGAAGATGAATAAATGAATATGAATAGGACAAAACAATCTACAATAGATGAAATAACAATTAACAAACCCCCCAAAACTTTATGCAGTGTTAGTGCACCTCCTGCTGGATTGAAGAGAGACAGCTCAGTAAAAAACGTTTTGTTGTAAGAGCCCATTTTCCTTTCAAATTATCTCTCACATTTTTGTGAGCTTTGGTATTTTTTTTTAGAGATACTCATTTTTAGAGATATTATCCAGATATTACCTCTCTAATGCAAGATAATTCTTCTATTAATACTTAATAACAATGTCATATTAAAGACTGAAGACCTTCTTCAGTTTGTCATATTAATACTTAAAAAGACTTTTAAAAAAATATTTTTTCATTTAATATGCACATTTTTAATGTAGTTTTTCCACATCTATTGCAGATGTTGTTTCTTACCGATGGAGGTTAATCAAGTCAGATATTATGGCGGCTCACCAGGTCAGAGTTCATTCATTCATTCATTCATTCATTCATTCATTCATTCATTCATTCATTCAACTTCTTGCCGTTTAACCAATTCCGTCTCACGGGTTCACAAGAACCTAACCAGACTGACATCAGGCGAGATGCGGGGTACACTCCGGACAGGTCGCCGGTTCATTGTGCAGCGTCAGCGTTGTCATCATATATTTCCCATCGGTCATTGTTTCGGGAAGTGAGTGTGAACCCGGCAGTCCGCCCGCCCTGACGCAGAACGGCTTCACGGAGTTAAATGTGTCTCTAACTGAGGCGGAACTCCGTTGAATTTACGCTACAGATAAAAATCCACTCTGACTGAGTCAGACGAACAAAGGAAAACAGAACCGGACTGATAAAGTCGCTTTTGGGAACAGCTTTTAGTAATTGTTTTGTTTTGTTTTGTGTGTTTCTGTTTTTACAAGTAGCTTCCGACGTTCCGGTCAGCTGACAGAACGTCTGTCACGTGACTTGACCCCGTCTTGAGGAGAGGCGCTCGGTGAGTGTTTTCACTGTCCCGCAGCAGCGTTGACCACGGATTTATTGAAAAGTCCGAGTGGATCAGAAGTGTGTCGCGTTACCGAGAATCGATCTGAGTGTCATTGAGTAAGCTCCTCTTAGTTCCGTGTTAATGTTTGAATTAAAGACAGCAGCCATTAGCTTTACGTCCACTATCACAAAGGTACTTCATGTAGACGACTGAAGCTCAGTGCCAGGGTTTATGATTATGCTGATTTATGTTATGCTTTTTGGTCATACATGAACCCCCTCCTGGTTTTTTTTGTATCTCGGGATAAATAGCGCAGGACCTTCAAACTAGATTTAACATTAAAAATGCTAAATCGACAGTAAACACAAAGTGCAAGTTTTAAATGATGATTTTAATGAATATGGTAGTAGATGGTTATAGATCTGACAGAGATGGCCTTTGATGTGATCAGCTGATATATAGTCTTGATGTCAGAAGTCACCTGGTAGGCTGTTATGACAATCACACCCGGTCAGGTGAGACTCGGGAGGTGTTTTTTGACATACCTGTCTCCTCTATGGTGACAGTATTAACGGTGATTGTAACACTACTGCACATATACCATATGTTGAGGACATCCAGCATGTAGCACTTACATCTAATTCAAAGGATCTTCATCTGCAGGGATGTATCTAGTGGTGCTTTTATTTGCCTCTGCGCTCTTTGTGTCCACCTTCGCCCTGGACAATGGACTGATGCAGACCCCGCCTATGGGCTGGTTGGCATGGGAACGATTCCGCTGTGACATTGACTGTGAGCATGACCCCAAGAATTGTATCAGGTAAGCAAAAATTAATATTATGAAGTGTGACCTCATTAAAGCCCATAAAAAAACATGTGATGTTTAAAAGTGTTGTTACTAAAATATATGTAGATTAAATTCGGATGAAACTCTGAGTTAGCAGTTTGAATTAATGAAAAGATTAAAGGAAAAATTTCCACCTTCTCATTACAAAACTGTGAGCCTTCATTTCATGTGATACCAAAATGACAACATTCCCAGTAACTACTCCAAGACATCAGGTTTGCCTAAAAGGAGATATTAGTTGGGTAATTGCACTCAATTAATGTATTACTCATTGTTAATGTTTGTGTATGTTTGGGTTTGTGTGTAATGCCACTGACATGTTAAGTACTTATAAACATTCGGTTAAAAGGTGGAGACTTTTGGCAAGTTTTGTAGTATCAATTATTGATGATCAAATTTCATTATTGCGCAGTAAACAATGTGTTTTTGTAATATAAACAGACGTTTATCCTTGAGATGTGGTATTCCTTAGTCAGTCAGTTCTACTGCTTCAAGTGTTTCCTTGAGTAACCTTAAACCAAACTGTTTCCACACATAATTTTATATATAGAAAGCATTTTGTATGTTTTAAGCAATGTTTTTTTTCCCATCATGGTTTAACCAACCCCACCCCCGAGAAACTACAGTAAATTAAAAGGTATTGCCAATCTGCAAAACAATATCGTTGCATCTACACTAGATAGACCTGGATCTTTTTTATCAGACTATTTACATAGATCTTCTTAATGAGCATGTAATTGTCTCATAGCTCTCTTATAGTCGAACATCATGTCAAGTCCAGAAGTTCCCGAAAAGTGGAGAAATTCACCAGTTCTTGTAATTACAATGCTATTTTCAAAGTTCTGAAACTGACAGATCCACAATAAGACACACCATCTACAAATACAGATGTGAGACAGTAGTAACCCCCAAAGTGGAAAATAAATTATTCAATATGCACTTCTGCTGTTGTGGGTCACAGGGTAGCTGGAGCCTATCCCACTGGACTTGAGGCATGAGGCAGGGTACACTCCGGGTGTGACGCTGGCACACTGCGGAACCATATGAAGGATAGACTAACATGCAAGCACACACCCCTACGAACAATTTGAGAACGGCAAATTCACCTAAAGAGCATGTTTTTGGAGGTGGGAGGAAGCCGAGGAAGCAGAGTGGGACTTAATTCCACCACAGTGATTCTGGGATTTTTTTTCCAGCTAGTGTTGTTTTTCACACCGGGGATTTATGTATAGTAAAAACCATTTTTCCTTATTATATTTATCATTTATAAAACTTACATTTTGTGTTAACTCAGGTTGCCTTTGTTTCAGGTCAGAATTTGTTTAAAAGTCCACAACAGTTTAATATGAGATGCAAAAAAAAAGTAGAAATGACAGCTTCATGACCTAAAAAATTGATTGATGTCCATGTTGTGCTCACACCCTGACCATCCGAAAAAATCCCTTTAGTGGCCTTTTGTCTAAACATTATCTAAACAAATGCTGTGACTTTGACCTCCACCTAATGAGACATGTCTGAATGACCTCCAGTGAGAACCTGTTCACTGACATGGCAGACCGTCTCTACGAGGACGGCTGGATGGATCTTGGATATGTCTATGTGAACATAGATGACTGCTGGTCCTCCATGCAGAGAGATGGGAAGGGACGTCTGCAGCCTGACCCAAAAAGGTGAAGGTACAATGTACACTGATGTGTGACCTTCAATCACTGAGTCAATAAAACAACCAGCGCTCACAGTGTGACAGTCAAACAGTCATATAATGAACAGGAACACTAATCACTAACTTTATTAGTGGTGTAGTACTGGATCACATGCAGTATCGCTGTATAATCTCCCAGCTGGAATACGTGACAGAATGGGGAACAAACCGGTCACCATTCTGGGTGTTTGGGACCACTGATTTACTATGTACGATATTATGTCTGTGTAGGTTCTTAGTTATCCAGGTCATCGTTATCCAGATCTGCTCGGAACTGAAGAAGCCTCTTGGATGAGAGATGAAACGTCTTCAAGAAACTTTCTTAAAGTCCAGCGGATTGATTTAAACAGCTATGGATACGATATCATAACGGTATATTTCCTCTCTCCTCAGGTTCCCAGGAGGCATTCGTAGGCTGGCACGCTACATGCACGACAGAGGTCTCAAGTTGGGAATCTATGGGGACATGGGCACACACACCTGTGGGGGCTACCCCGGGAGCCCCCTGGACAAGATTGAGATAGATGCTCAAACGTTTGCTGACTGGGAGGTGGATATGTTAAAATTTGACGGCTGTTATTCTAATACCACAGAGCAAGAGCAGGGTAAGCAGAGGAGGTGACTTCTACAGCTTGTTCATTGATATTTTGTGGATTTAATCTTTGGTTATTGTTCCGTTGTTGGACAGGGTACCCTCTCATGTCCAAGGCTTTAAACGCCACGGGGCGTCCCATTGGCTACTCCTGCAGTTGGCCTGCCTACCAGGGTGGCCTGCCACCGAAGGTATAATTCTGATGTCTTATGAGTATTGATGCCATAAACCAGTAGAATTAAATTTAAATAAACTTGAAAAATCCTCAAAAATGTAGACTGTTTTTATTTATTTACTTTTTTGTGAGGCATAAATTCCATAAATGTAAACAGCTTGATTTTAAGTTTTTCCTGTGTTTTCAGGTGAACTACACTCAGCTGGGCCTTATCTGCAATCTATGGCGTAACTATGGCGACATCCAGGACTCTTGGGACAGTGTCCTGACTATTGTTGACTGGTTCTTTGAGAACCAGGATGCTCTGGCACCTGCAGCAGGACCTGGAAGGTGGAATGACCCTGATATGGTCTGTTTAACGGACACATCATGTTTCCGCATGTTCACTCTTCACTCGGGAAATATCAATGGTGGATCCTCTGAAGTGAACCTCCTACTTTTCAGCACATAATCGCAATCACTCAAACTAACTTCAGTATTGGAATTTTAAAAAAAAGTAATTTATTGAATGGATAAATATGCATAATTCATGCATTTACCACAGAAAATAAGTTAATAATAAGTTATCTTCCCTTGTGAGGACCCTCAACTAAGATGACAAATCAGAATACAGTATTTTCTTCATGTTTTTCTTTATCTCAACAACCACTGGATTTTGAAGTCTCAGTCTTCCTTGATTATGTGTTTTAACCTTCAGCTGATTGTGGGCGACTTTGGCCTCAGCATGGACCAGTCTCGCAGTCAGATGGCTCTTTGGGCAATTATGGCTGCTCCACTTTTCATGTCCAATGACCTGAGGACCATCAGCAGCGGGGCCCGCGGCATCCTGCAGAACAAAATGGCCATCAGCATCAACCAGGACCCAATGGGCATTCAGGGAAGACGCATTGTAAAGGTGACAATCTTATATTGGGAGGATCTTGGAAATTACAACAGTTTTTTTTATGCCGTGTGTCTCACTTACACACGTAAATTTTCTTCTCTGGTTCTTTCTACTAGGAGAAGAGTGGGATCGATGTATTCTTGCGTCCCCTGTCAAACAACGCCAGTGCACTTGTATTCTTCAGTCGCCGTAACGACATGCCCTACCGTTACCAGACTTCCCTCAGGAAGCTCAACTATCCCACTGGGAGTTACAATGTATGTCTTTAAATTAAACTTAAGCAAATGCGAATAATCCAGCACTATCAATTTCCTTTTTCAATTCAAGTTTAATTTTTAATACAACTATTATTTTCCTTGCTACAGTTTACCATCACTCTCATTCTAACTCCAGATTTGGTGCCACTATAACAATAATATGCTAAACCTTTATGATTTGATTTTATATTCATCTAAAATTTCCCTCTCTTGCTCTGATTTATGTTCAGTCTCGACTTTTTCCACGTCTAATCTCTTATTAAGCAGCTGAGCTGCTATGCCCCGTGGTTATTCCCAAATCATCTACTTCTATACCAGAAAACGTGCCTGCCAGTGCATGACAATGCACACACTTTCCACACAGGTCAATTCCTTTATGCCTGTGGAACCCTGGTGATGTGTAAGTCATAATGTGAAGCCCTCTCTGGTTTTTCACTTGACAGGTTGCTCAGGAAGAGCATGTCTTACCCGTGCTGGAATGCATACACACATCTTTCATTCACTAAAACATTGTGTTGAGAACTACTTGCCCTGCCCTGTATTTGTTTTACTAGTTTCTTGTGCACAATACACTTCGTTCCAATGGTCAGCACAACATTTAAAGTTCTGCAGAATCCTGGGAAATGTCTAAAATATGTATGTTTTATAAGCCCTCATGTATTTGTTATGTTTCTTTCGTCATTTTCCTCTTCCTTTTTTTTCCACATCCTTCCCTTTGTCTTCTTTTTATTTAAGTTGACACGTGTGCACTTCTTACCAATACCCAGTCCCGACTCACTACTTGTGCATAGGCTATGAGTTCAAGTTTATGATTCAGTCTCTACGCAGCCTGGTGGCACCAGAATTGAGAGTACAGTAATTTCTTCTGGTTGATTAACATGTCATGAATGGATTTTGGTGATGCTATTGATTTTCCTGATGATTTGTGACTTTCCCAATTTGGGATTATTAAAGTATATCTAAGCTAATCTAGTTTTCATTTTGAATATTAAAATATATTCACTTTATCTCACTCAGATCATTGATGTCTTCACTGAAAAGACCATGACGCTGAAAGACTCCACAGACTTTGTTGTGTCCGTGAACCCCACCGGTGTGGTCATGTGGTATGTCTCTGCACCTGCCAAAATGGGCCTCCATTATTTCTTCAGAGGTGGCCATCACCATGGATCTTCATATGACAAGGATGATGAAAACAGTCTTCCTCAGCTCTTTCTCTGATCACACTCTGATATGATTTTATCATCTGATCAGCACACCAGATTTCTGTCTCAGTGCAGTAGTTTTGCTACATTATTAGCCATGATTTTGAGATCAGTTTGTTTCTGTACGTCAAAGTTCATGAAAACTGATTGATTTTAATCTGTTTTGATCTCCAAAGGTGAAAAACTGTCCAAATGTCTGCACTATGATTTAGGAGTATCCACTGCTCTTATTCAACACTTGTTTTTAGTATGCAAAGCAGTAGAAGAAGACTGATAAATGCCACTGCGATGCTTTTTGGTATGGCTGTATTTTAATTATTCTTCGTGAATGTTTAATTGCTTTTACACTAATATGTTTACAAAGGATATTTTTATGATCATTTATGCTCAAGATAAGGCATTTTATATGAAATGATTCAATGAATCATGTTTTTTTAAAAATCTTGCTGAAATAAATCTCCTTTTACTTGAATGAAAAAAAAAGTTTCATTAGTTTTTGTAGATTTAGCAGTGCTTAAATAATGGGCCTTCAGGATCTAATGTTTTATTGGAATGACCTTAACCCAAAGTCTTGGTGATGCCGGCCCCAAAACACAAAAGGATCTTGTTAAACAGACTGTAGAGACGGATGAGGCTCATTGTGGTTGCACGAATCAACAGAAGGAAGAAAATTTAGCACTTTGCTACATGAGCGCGTGTCTTTGTCTAAGTGCAATGTGAGATGACCACTTGAGACCAGTTGAGAGCTGAAAAATTTACTCTGTTGTTGTGTATTTGTCCAAACTCAAGTAGCTACTGATATTCATACAATAAGATGTAGAGGACTGTGGTGAGACCAGCGATGTTGTTTGGTCTAGAGATAGTGTCACTGAAGAAAAGACAGGAGACAGAGCTGGAGGTAGCAGAGATGAAGATGCTGAGGTTCTCTCTGGGAGTGACCAGGAAGGATAGGATCAGGAATGAGTCCATCAGAGGGACAGCACATGTTAGAGGTTTTGGAGATAAAGTCAGAGAGGCCAGACTGAGATGGTTTGGACATGTCCAGAGGAGAGATAGTGAATATATTGGTAGAAGGATGCTGAGTTTTGAACTGCCAGGCAGGAGGCCTAGAGGAAGACCAAAGAGGAGGTTTATGGATGTAATGAGGGAAGACATGAAGGTAGTTGGTGTGAGAGAAGAGGATGAAAAGGACAGGGCTAGATGGAGGAAATTGATTCGCTGTGGCGACCCCTGAAGGGAAAAGCCGAAAGGAAAAGAAGAAGAAGAAGATGTAGAGAGCACCTCCAGACAAAAGCTGCTCACAGAGGTACTGAAGGGTCATCTCCTCTCACAGCGCTTATATATGTGAACATACCGTGTCTTTTATGATGACATCCACGTGTGTCAGTTTTTCTGCACTGAATCATTAATGGCATATTTAAATGGTTCTGTCAGGCCTTTCCAAATACTCATGTCATCATTGAGGGTTGTGGCATGAATGAAACTTTATTCCACAGGTGAGAAAAAGCCTTTCAGATGATCAGCTGCAGGGAAGGCTTCGGACAGTTTGCGACAAGGATTAGCTGACGATGTGAGCTTAGAGGGGACGTGATGAGAAACGCACCTTTTTATTGTTTTTACAAACTGTATTTGGTTGTTTTCAGTGTTCACCAACCTACCAAGTGTCCAATGAGGACACATTGTGAATTCACCTCCAAAGCACTGCCAAGCCACCCTTGAGCAAGGCGCCGTCCCCCTTACGAGCTGCCTGCCACTAACCAGTGACCAATAGAGATCAATACTAGGCTGACTCATGCTAATAATCTAAAATATGTAATTACTGGAGCCCATCGAGCATGGAATACATCATATTTAACATGAAGCTGTGCGGTTATTTTTTCTTTTAAGAATACTGTCATATCTGTCACTCCATTGTTGTACAGTGGGTGGTAGAGGGTTAGGCCAGACCAGAGTTATCATTTTCGTTGCCACTAGTAAGAAAATTTTCCACATGTACGTTCCATGACTGGTGTTTCCCTTTGGTAATATTCCCAGAATAGAACACTGTGGGTCCAAAGGTAAATCAATATTCAGAATTGCCCCCCCTGCGTGTAGTTGTGTGTATTACAGGGGCCTGTACACACAAATATGCATGCGTGTGATTGACTAACATACTAGAGTGTGCATTCTTAATTTCCCTTCTGGCATTACAACAGTATATAAATTACAGTATAACAGTATATAAAGCTCTAAGCTAGTTCACTATTCTATTTATTTTCCAAATAAAATAGTTCATCTCAGTGTGTGGAATCACACCTTCTAAGGATGGCAAACTGATCCTTCACGTGATAAACTGGAAAAACTTTTAATAAACTGCATCTAAACTTTCAATAACTTGTTCCAAATCATCAAGTTTGTATATCATTATCAATAATCTGTAGCAGGATTGAGTAATGGAACTCAGTATGGAGTATGGACCAAAACAACCCATTACCAAGAAAACTGCTTATTCAAACGAGAGCCGCGTTCAGTAGTTTTTGTACTCAAAATGAGAAAAACAAGACTTATGTTTGTGGTTTTACACATATCTCATTATCCCAAACATTTTGTGAGCTAATCCTTCATATAATTGGTTACAACTTGGCACAAGTTGCCAAGTTGGCAGTTCAACATGCTGGTGCTTGAATTCATTCATTCTATTCATTCTATTTTTTTTTCTTCAAATTATACCCAACCCTAACCTTTAGACATGTAAATAAAATGAGTAGTTTGTGTATGCTTGTATTTTTTGAGAAATTCTTCTGGTATGTTAATTAATAGAAATATTGCTCTTTGTTGTTTTGGAGCTCTGGGAACCAAACAAGTTTTGTTGTCAGCACCATACTGACGTGAGCTATGACTTGTGTGTGGCATGAATTTTTTGCCAGACGGGATGGTATGAGTATTTCAGGCTGTCGTGTCAATAGGGACCAAATTGCTGATGAATGTTTTCCAATGCCTTATTGAAAGTATGCCATGAAGAATGAAGGCAGTTCTGAAGGCAAAATAGGGTCCAACCTTTTACTATTGAGGTGAGTGAATAATTTGTGAATCTTTCTCTACACTTTCTCAAATAGCATTAGAAACCAGAAAATGTATTTTTTTATCTGAAGCATCTCTTGATTTTGAAAGCTCAACCCTCCTTTTTTTAACCACAGACTGATATGACATTTTGGTGATTATGGCTGCTTGTTTTCATTGCCAATGATCTGCAAACCATCAGTAGCAGGGCCTGAATGATCTTGCAGAACCTTTTTTTATTCTATGTACTGTATTCTATTCTTCAACTCATCTTAGTTTTGCTGTCACTACTTATATTTTTTGACCATTTTTTTCTGCCAGAAAAAGAGTGGGATTGAAGTGTTCTTGTTATGACTGGCAACTTAGTGATTTTATTGAGGATGTTGAGTCAAGCCCTAAAACAAATGGGATACCAGCCATCCATCCATTCTCTTGGAGACAAAACAATCACACTCGTGCTACCCATGGCGCCACTATGTCAAACAACAAATAGGATACTACAGAGTTGCATTAATACAATCCATTAATAATTACTAGAAAATAATCCTTCATTTAATGCCTATTTTTACAAGGAAGGTGCAATTTCTCTGACTTTCCCCCAATCTCATGTACTGACTTGTTTTTCTCTATTTGATACTTTTCAAGTACACTTTTCATTCATAGACTTATTACAAATCTAGATAAGACCAAGAAAATTATGCTGCTCTAAAATGTTTGCAAGAGGGTTTCCAATCAATTATTTTATGTGTTTTTTCTTGTTAACAGTCCCACTATGGACAAATAAATGTTTTACTAGAATGGCCTTAACCCAAAAATCTGGTAATGCAGAGCCCAAAGCACAGAAGGTTCTTGTTGAGTCTTCTTCAGAGCCAGTGGAGGCTCACAGTTCACAAACAGTTTACTGAACATCAGGCCACACAGTTGTTCTGCACTGTATTGTCAGTTAATGGATGTTAACCAACATGGTTTTCCTTCAGCGTACCTTCAAGGTATTTCTAAAATGATCAAAACCTGTTCTTCTCTTTTTGTTTGTACTCCTCTAAGTCATTAATGTTATGTCTCTGTATCATACCAATTCATTATTTATCTGTGCACTATTGCAAATACCATTCCAAAGTTATAATGGTGCTCTCCATGTGATCCTATATATTATACCATACTATATGTCTAGAGAAACTTTCATTGAATTGCAGATTTATTGTGTGTAAATAGAACGGAGGAAGAAAACCTCCTTAATCAGCATTCCCGCAACGTAAAGCCATTTAAGCAGTGTCCACTCATACATTTTAGAGATAAAAACACATAATGACTTTCAATCAGTCGGTGCACAACACAATTAATTGCTCTAATATACAAGACTGAGAAAAAATTGAGGTAAAGTAAGTCAACAAAGATGCACATCCACATTAAGCCAGGAGAGGTCAGCGCTGCTCTTCAGGAGGTATGCCAGTGACGTCACAGGCCCTCCACTTCATCTCTTGCCAAAAAATGCACCTGCTGATGAGCACAAGGACGGTCAGCCCATTCGGATCAGGCCGTTATCGCTCTATTATGATTTGCTCTCCTCTGGCATCAACTCCCATTTTCACACATGCACAACAATTGTGTCCTTTCCTCTATCCTCCAGCTTCATTCTTCTTTGTATTCAGTCTGCCTCTTCACCCCTCCCCCCCGCTCCCCCCCATTCTTCTTATGCTACCACCTATGACCTTGGACTTTCTCGCCTTGTGTTTGTACATTATCTCAAGATACTGGATTGTCACATGATTGTGTGTATTGGCATGCAGGCTATTGCATGTGCGTATGTATGACATGGGAAAACTAGCTTTGCTTGACACATGCAAACACACACACACAAACACACACACACACACACACACACACACACACACACACACACACACACACACACACACACACACACACACACACACACACACACACACACACACACACACACACACACTCACACACAAATTCCATCTAGGTCATTTCAGGCCAGATTTGGTGTGTGTGGGAAAAAACAAAAAACCTCGTCTCTTTGCCTTCCTTTCTTTCTACTTCGGTCATCTCAGATATCCACTGGCTAGCAGAATACATCTATCACTGCCAACGTTTCCGTCATTCGATAACATGACGTCGGAGAAAACTGTAGTATAATGGTGAAAAAGAGAAGCGTGAAAGATAATTTGAGAAAAGAAGGAAGGGTAATGTCAAAAATCTATTAGAGGCTGCAAATGAAAAGGCGGTGTGTGAGAGATGAGAGAGTGAGAATGACTGAGGGAGGGGGGGATGAGATGAGCAAGTGCGTTCCTGCCGATGCTCACGTACGCCCACAGCTGCAGAGAGGCACAGTTGCCACTCTTGTTTTTGTACCTCCGCCCCAAAACCAACAGTCGCACCCCTGATTCAAATCGAGTATTTACCCCCCTTTCATTCGGCCGGTGCCGTTGTTGTCACGCTTACTCCTCACACTTCTAAAATCCCACCCAAGCTGTGCATTAAACTGTCCTGGCAGCAGTAGGGTGGACAGGATATACACATAACTTCACGTATAGGTCAAGATATATGCAAGATCTAAAACGATGCCACAAACCCACTCAAAACCCCCCATGGTGCTGTCACAGTAAGCGTAACTGAGTCACTGTATCCGGGATTTTCATTCTTGTGTGTTAAATATCTGTAAGATTGTTAATGGAAAGAAATCCTGCATTCACAGACTCACAAGTACTGGGACTGTTCTCTATAAAAGTTCTGCCACTCTGACAATGCTGCCTGTCAACATGATTGGTTGCTGAGTGATGATGTCAGCATAGGGAGATCTCACATATTCTAATATGTGATCTAAAAGCACATTAGCCTATTGAGTGACATCCACTGGAGCCAGACGCTGCAGACACAGCAGTTACTGTTGTTAAGCTATCATTAGTTATTTATATTAGTAGGTTATTGGGTTAGTTACTCATACTCTGCTAAACTACTGTAAGCTAATTATGTGTTAACAGTTTACTAGGTTAGTTATTCATAATCTGCTGAACTACTGTAGACTAGGTACATATTAGCAGTTGACTAATTTGTCTGGTATTCCTGTTCTTTCTATACGCAGTGGCTGGTGTCACACTCACATGGGATTACAGGCATAATTACTAAGATTATACTGTTAAAAGAAATTTGAAAATTAAATTGGCTTTAGCTCAAAAAAATTTCTCCATCAAATTAAAATTTCCTCCTGCATAATAATTTCTATGTGATAAAAAAAAAAAAGGTTAGGGACTCTGTCACGTTCATGTGGCTACTGCCTCTTGGATTTGTAGGGCTGTTCTGATAACCACGCCACTTGTCATGTGACCCATAATGCCACATCACCCCTCCCTTGGCCACAATGGCTTACATTACACACTTTCCTCTTCTGTTGGACTCTGGAGTCACAAAGTTGCAGACTCACGGCGCACTCTCCCCTTTAATCCAAAAATACTGGGACAGTAAATTGATTTGGGTCAGGACACAGGATGCCTGTTAGAGGATGTTCTATCTTGTTCTGCCCTATAGGCTGTAACAGCAGAGGATGTCCTGCTGATGTATGTAGACACTGTTGTTTCAGCTGGGGTGAGGATGTGTGGCTGCATCTGTTGGTGCATCAGCAATGTGTGTAGCCAGGGCAGTATGGGTGGAAATATGTGTGCATGATGGCAAATAAAGTGTTATTTCTGAAAATGCAAAACTGTCTCATGAGTGATTAAAACTTGCGTGATGTCGGAAAAAATATTTTCATCATCTGGCAGTTTTAGACCTTCATTTCTATAACCACTAAAGATCATGTAAAAAACCTCTGTGGTTGTAATTTTTATGAATGAATGTCTGGATTTGTCCACCAGTCGCTGCTGTTGACTCAGTCTGGTTACTGTTTCCATGATGCCTCTGTGTACGAGGCAGGCTGCACGTTGCTGAGGCTTTGAGTTCACATGGCAAGACGCCAGGTTGTCAGCTGCCTACTTACTGGCAGCCTGTGTGGGTAAAAGTGAGAGACTGCAGCCAATAGTGCCTCTCTCTCTCTCTCTCTCTCTCTCTCTCTCTCTCTCTCTCTCTCTCTCTCTCTCTCTCTCTCTCTCTCTCTCCTTCACACGCATTGAGACAGACACTTAAACCATACTCTGTCATGGTCACATTGCTTCTCTCTAACTTTCTAATCACAATTCACCCACACTAAACTTGGTCTTACTTGCTCTTTGTGATTCCCAACCTTGGCTCCTGCACAGACAAAAACTACAGGGTACTTTGACCATGAACACCTCTCTGCCAGCATACAGTGCATCTGTGAGAGATAGACTGTGGTCACCCTATTTCCTAACTGTGTTCCTTTGTTCCAACATACAGTGTTCCCTGTCTGAGGTTTCTTTGCTAGATCCAGAAGCCATTCTGGGGCAGAAAGCAGAAACCTGTCTCCTCTCAGTGGCTGAAACAGACCACAGCCAACACAGCAGAAGCATCTGGCCCAAATTGGCTACCAAAGAAAGTTCTTTGGTGAGTGTGTTTTTCCAGTACATCTGTGTGTGTCAAGGGCCACACTGGTGGACTGGCTTGAGAAATTTCCAGCAGATATCTGATAAGCACCCACATGGTGAGTAACATAATCCCATTTGAGCAATGGCTGTTAATGCATCTATTTTTTTGTTAATCCCCCAAAAGTGACAGCCTGTCACGTCACAGTGTTGACTGACAACATTAATTGGCAAAAGCTTTCATGTTTGAGGGGTGACCAGTAAAAATAGAGTTGTGATCGGTCAACAATGCCTCTCACAACCTTCAGTCTTGTATGTGAATTCACATGTGCATAATTTTCTGTGCTATTTTTGTGTCTGTCACCATTTGGACTTTCTCTTTTTTCATCCTCTGTCTCTCAGCTTGTCTTTCACTGAGCTCATTCTCCTGCCTGTCTGTCAGTCTATCACTGGTTTGTATCTCTGTGTTAACCATGACCATGGCAGAGTGTTACATATAGTGCATTTTCCCAAGTACCACCTATATAGATATTATTTGGGAAAAGAAATAGAAAAAACAAAGCATAAATATCACAGTGAACGAGATAAATCTAGAACCGGTTACTGAATGTAAAGTACTAGGAGTAATCGTTGATGAGGTGCTGACCTGGAAGCCTCATGTAAGACAATTGCTAAATAAAATTGCCAAAAGTGTGTCCATACTATGGAAAACCCACAAACTTCTAAATCAGAAGGTGCTTTATAAAATTTATTGCGCATTATTCCTTTCGGAACTACATGCGCTGAGGTATGAGGAAACACATAAAATCAATTCTCCATAATGCCAATTAAAGAGTGCACACAAATCAATTATTCATTGAGATAAATGATTTCATAAGCTATTCGACTGTACAAATCCTGTATAAGGCAGCCATCAACTATTTACCACAAAATATTCCAGCATATTTCCAGTATAGTGAGTCCCGCTATTGATTGAGAGGAAACACAGCATTTTTACAGAAGAAAGCAAGAACTACATTAAAAACATTTGCTATTTCTTTTACTGCTGTCAAACTATGGAACAATTTGGACAAGGACATTAAGAGTCTGGGAACCCTATCTGCCTTTAAAAAAGCGTATGAAAAATCGACATTGCAAGGTTACAGAACAGATATTGTTGGTTAACACTTAAGATGGTTACTGTTTAATATGATCATATCATTGTTTACAGATAGACTGTCAGAACACTTGCTAGGTCAACTTCTTGTTTTGACCATCTTTAATATTGACAAGACTCGTATGTCTACTGAATAGACGGTTTGAAAAGGCAATGTGCCACAATGAATTGTTTGTCAAATTTAATGTATGAATGGGATGCAGAGTTATTGTAATGAGAGAGGTGTTTTCTTGATTCTGGGGACGGAAACTACACAAGCCAAATGGCTTCTACCCCTCAGCTCTTTTTTTTTTTCAGATGCTGTTGATATTGCAAATGTGATGAAGGTGGTGAATTCAATTGTAATAACATGTCTGAAAGAAATAGACGAAATAAATAAATGAATAAATAAATAAATACAAAAAGGTGAAATTACATCCATTTTGCTTACCACTTTGAATTTATTTATACTTATACATTATACAGTATTTATTTAAAAGCTCTACATATATTGTAGAGGCCGTGTCAGAACCAAAGCACAGCTCTAAATGAATTCATTTGATCAGAAATCTAATGGCAAAACCTGTTAAGGATACAATGTTGAATATCAGGTCTTACAGTGTAATCAGTCACCTTAATAGTACACAGCCTATAGGTGCATGTAAATGAATGTAACCCACCTTTGCTTGCAATTGTCATATATATGTACATTTATTGCCAATAAATTACTTTCATATCTTAAAACAATGACTATCAGATAAGCCAACTTTATTTTACTTTAATTAAATATTACGGGCAGCTCTCATTTTTATCTAAGTTATATTTAAGCGGCATATCTTTACTTGTTCTCAAGTGTGACTCCGGAGTGCTTTTTCTTCCATTGAGATTTAGAAGATGAAGCACAAACCCACTGATGCCAGAATGTTTCCCATTCCCTTGCAAGAATATTCATGTAATGACCCCTGAAAGCCACAACTTTGTGTCTATCATGTCAAATATGTCAAAAATGTAATTTTTTGACAAGGACTTGTTTGAGCATTGAAGTCCCCCAGCAGAAGAAGTCCCCCTGTAGGGGTATTTTCCAGCACCTGTCCCAAGGACTCCAGAAAGGGTGGATTCTCTGAGCTGTGCTTCGGTGCATACACGCAGACATTCAGAACCTATACCCCGACCTGAAGGTACAGGGAAGCAACCCTTTCTTCTGCCGGGGTAAATTCCAATACATAAACAGAGAGCCAGGAAGCTACGAGTAAGCTCACACCAGTCTTCTGCCACTCACCTGGTGCAACTCCATGTTCCAGGGCCCATACATATATGAACTTAAATAGACCGTGAGTGGAAAAAATATTAAAGTATGTTTCTTTTTCTTCTCTGTCAACTGCCCTATTTCAAATTTGAATCCAAACATGTCTGAAAACTGTCCATTCTGTTCCCGCAGAGAAACTGTTTTTCACTGCTTCCCAGACTGTCGGAGACTCGACAATCTGTTCCTGTTTTTGGAGAGTATCTTTCTCTCATTCGGTCATGTGTCTGACAGTCAGGTGTACATTATTGGTTTGAAATGTGGGAAGAATCAAAAAAAGGATTGGCAGATTATAAAACTTTTTTTCTGGGCCAAGCAAAGATGGCGATTTATCTCAGCAGGGGGAAATTGTCTGAAGGTTTGTCTGACTGCAGTGCAGAAGCCATTTAAAGAAGAATGTGTCAAGCAAGAATCAGAATTGATTTGAACTCTTTCAGAGCTATGAATGATTTAGACACTTCACGAACCTATGGTGTGTCAAAGCTGTCATTTGTTCCGTGTTGAGTGAGGAACTTGTGTTCACTCAGTGTTTGGTTTAATGTATGTATATTTTGCTTATGTTCCTACATTTCATATAATTTATTTTGAAATGTGAGTTCCTGTTTGCGTGAATCTCTTTTGGATTTTGGGTCAGCGTGACTATCTTGTATTTCGACTTTATGAATAAACGTTATTTTAAAAATCAATAAAATCTTCTTCATTCATATCATTTAAACATTGCTACAGTTTTAAATCAGACAACATAACCACTGGGTCAATATAAAATGGACTGCAGGCACTGAAGGCCTTTATCCATCTGGTTTATACACTGTCTTCATTACCCTCTATCATACATACTAGATTTTGTGCAAAAAATATCCTGATTATTCCTGTTTTGTTTTAATACATCCCAACTCAGTTTTCCAATTTACCAGAGTCCCTCTCTCTCTCTCTCTCTCTCTCTCTCTCTCTCTCTCTCTCTCTCTCTCTCTCTCTCACACACACACACACACACACACACACACACACACACACACACACACACACACACACACACACACACACACACACACACACACACACACACACACACACTCAAGGTCTTTCTTTCTCACTCTCTATCCACCTTTCTAATTGACCTACTTCCATCGAGGTAATTGTGTCTCCTTTATGTAAAAACTTTGTGGGCCAGTCATAGCTTTTGAAGGCTGTTTCATCAACCCACTTGGCCCCCTCCGGGTTTTTAAATCCATGTCATTTGGCTCGCTGTTGGCTCGAAAAGATCAAACAGCACATGTAGGGCCGACCTTCACCCTGGCGTCCTTGCCGCCTGTTGAGTATATCTCAGCAGGCATAGTGCGTCTAAACATTAACCCTTGAGACCAAGTTTTGTCTAATGGACCTGGTCGAGTGTGTATGTGTGCCGTGACTGTATGCATGGGATGTGTGCCTGTTACGTAAATCTGAATGAAGACATGAAGACATAGAAAGACAAAAACAGATGTGTGTTTAAGTTTTACAGTGAAGAGACATAACGACCTTACAACAAGAAACCCACAATCACTGCCATAATCTATCACTTGCAGCACCGATGGGAAGCAGAGTTCAGGGTGCAGAGTGCACCTGCTGTACTGGCACAGTCCGACCAGAGTCCTTCTGGGACCTTCGTGGGTGCGGGGTGCCTGCACCAGGAGGCCCACCTATGCTGTGGTGCTCAGATCCGCACTGGGAGCTCAGTGCCACCTGCAGCACAGGGTCTTTTTCACCAGACAGTGTGCTTCACAGTCTTGGAGACGACATGTGAGCAGCCGCCAAGTCAATTCACTGTGAGCACAGTTGATGCTTTGTGTGTGGCAAAGAAAAGATCTTCTTGTCAAAACTGTGACGCTGAAGTCCCTTGCTCTGTGACACAGTGCCAGGAGAGTTTTTTGGGTCATTTCATAGTTATGTGTGAACGTTGTCACGTACAGCATTGTAAATGAGTCATTGCTGCAGTACGTCAGACAGGTGCACACTCAGGCTCGCTTTATCTGCTGCCTCATTCTTAGTCAGTGAGTGGTATTTGCAAGAAAAAGTTAAAGTACACTATGGATAATGTGCCAGATTGTAATGATTTATGAATGCAGTTACACTCTGGTACAATGTTCAAATGCACTCTTCACTTGTGTGCTACCTCTGATCAAATCAATGATGTGTATGAGGCTGGGGGATGTGGGAATTTAGGCAGAAACATAAAAGTCCAATTACTCATTCACACTAATGCTTTATTAAATTATATATTTAGTTTTATCATTGATATACATTGCCATCCAAGGACATTTGCATTTGACCATGACCACTGGGGGGCAGTAAGGTATTGCCTGGCCTGATGGGGCATTTTGTGCCTAATAATGAGAACAGTAGTGCTATAGATTTGCTGACTCATGCTTTAGACCTTCATGAACTAATGGTGTTTGCAGTCACGTCACTTTTCGCTGACCTTGTCTCTGATTTTGAAATGCAGGAAACACTTTCCACATTAAAACCACTTACCCATAATTTAATTCTGCCTTTGGCCCCTTGCTGTATTGTTGCAAAACATGTAGTGATCAAACCTGCATGATCACATGTGAAATGATTGTTTTGTGGAATGTTAACCTTCTCCTGCAATCCGTCAGACTGTACATTAGGTCAAACATATGTAGGAAAAGGCCTCCAAAGACAGTGAAATTCCAAAGAAAAGTTGAAGACAACATGTGCATGCCATAGTCTTTATCCTGGGAGTCCATAACTCACCTGCTGTTGACCCTCTGGCCCGGTTGCATCACATGGATACCTTCCACTTTCACTGATTGTAGTGCAACCTAAACAGCTTTTCATGACGGAAATCTTTGATAAGCCCTAATCTCTCACCTTGATACGTTATGCCACTCAAGAGCCCATTATTTTCACCCCCTCTAGCACTTTGAAGTTCTGAAAGAGAGCCATTGTTTACTTCAGAGTGGGGTGGAGGGAAAAACATTGAACAATATGGAAATTTGTGACATGGGACTTTGGATTTTAGTATGCCAGAAAAAGGAATAATAGTTTGGAAATGTGTGACATGAATGGAAATATTGTTGTGGGTGGATTGATGATGGTTGTGTGTGTAGGAATTTTGAAATCGGGTCCTGAGAGAAAATGATGATGGATTTCATTTTTATCTGATGCTGAGTTTCCTGCTATTATTGTATGCTTGCTCTGTACTCATGAAAATATAGACACACATACATGTACACACACATTCTTACATAAGCATTCACATGTATAGTTTAACCCCAAATAGCCAAATACATCAAGAGCTTTGTTTTCAACACCTATGGAAAATATGACCACATTAGGCCCCAGGACTACCTTTGTAATTACCCAGTGTCAAATATTTGACTTTGCCATTACAACCATCTGTCTTTCACAGTCCACCTCACAAACACACACACACACACACACACACACATAGACATGCATGCACGCACGCACCTGTTTTTGTCGTGCAGGACAGCGGCAGATTTTGCAACATTTATAGATTTGAAAATGTAAGGAATAAAATTAAATCAATACATTGCTTGCACGGTTTACATACGTGTAATCTAATAAAGCCTTCACCCTGACATAATTGTGAAAGGTTTGGGAGCCCTCCCATGTGTAATTGCAGAGGCAATAATTCAGTTAATTTTGAGGAATACCGTGTACTCTACAGATGTATAAACACATACTGTACTACTCACTCAAAATAACTCATGTCCAATTGTACAGTGTTCATTGTAAACACACCCTAAATTCAGCATCTTGCAGCAAAACTGACCTGTAGTCATTGAGCAGAGGCAAGTGTGAGCCATGTGTGGACATGAGAGGACATGCCAAATTCAGTCTACAGAGACCTGAAGTGGAGAATCAGCATTTTAACTTATGCAGATGGCTTAAAAGAGAATAGGTTTTATTCCCTAACTTAATATTGATGACTAGCAGATGTATACTGTACATGTTCACATAAGGGTGGGGCGAAGAAGACATACAAACCGAATAGCAGACTATGACAAGACATTAGGCTATTTTGTTACTTATGTGCAGCTGTTCAAATAAACAGAAAATAAAAGGCTAAACAGATACTATAAAAAGTGTGATACAAAGCTTATAAGAAGTCAAAATGTCGGATGTCTGTTTAAAATACTGTCAGCTTTTATGCACAAAGTGTTTAGATAACAACAGTTCAAATGTTACTAGTGATCAAAGAACATTTTGAAACTTAGATTAAGAATTAATGAGTTAAAGCAGTGCTGTTTTCTTGCCATGTCCTCCAGTGTTTTCACTTTATATTCTGAATTCATCAGCTGTGCTGCTTTGATAGGTCCAGCCAGCAACACCATTTCATTTGGATTCGGCGTAAAATGCTTCCATGCTGATGGAGGATGAGGTTGTATAGAGGAGTCCTGTTTTAAACCATGGATGTGCTGTTTTGGATCAGTGGACTTGATCTTGAAGTGATGCCATAGTCACTACAGATGACTTCAGTTACAGGTTTCCACAGAGTTTCTTTTCCCCTGTTTATTGTAAATGCATTCATATTTAAAGTCTTACGTCTTAAATAACGATGTCACTTTTTGAACTCCAACAACTCATTTGCCAAGTTAAAGTAGATCAAATGAGCTGTTATCATGCTAGGTTACTTATAGAAGGACAACCAGACAGATATAATAAACTAAGATGACCAACAGACTCTGTGTCACAGCAAGAATGCACCGATAACAATGTTTGCCGAGTATTTATATTGAGTTTTATTCCTATTACTGATATAGGTAATCCAAACATTAACGATTTCAAATCACATGTCCGGTTTACGTGCCGTGTGGGCCAAAACTTTGAAGTGTGAACCTCTAATAGAGAGGTGCCAGTTCACCTCCTGAGCACTGCTGTGGTGCCCTTGAGCAAGTCCCCCTACAGTGTCTGAGATAAAGTGACGAGTTGCAGTCTCATGTTCAGCTGTCGTATGTTGAGAATACGTTGGAATCCTGACTTGGTTGTAGGCGTTTCGTGCTGTTAGCTTTCGTTAACTCCATGAACCCTCACTGAGTGGCTTCTTCAAGTGTTTAATCAGATTGATTACTGTGCTATTTTTCATAACATCTGTCAACAGTTTAGCAGAGAGTTTACTTTTGTCATCATGTCTTACATAAAAATATTTCTACAGTGCTAACATTACTGCTCCTCCTCTGCCCGCTCAACTAACAAAACTTAATGTTGCAATGCCATTATCTGTTATCAGAGGAATTTTAAGAGTACGCCTACATGCCCAACAATTGACTGATAGTCGCAGCTGGTATCAGCTTATCTCTAATTTATATCAATGACGATAAAAATCACTGCACATTTTTTGAGCAAACTTAGATTTTTCAATAAAAAAAAAAAAGCTCACACCACTTCAGAACAAAGATAAACACATACCTTCTATGTTCCCTTCCATAATCCTACAGTCAACAAACCTTCCCTGGCAACACTGCCCTGCCAATTTACAATTCCAAGTCACAATTACAGTACCTCTAATTACTGGGTTACCTCTGTGCACGCATGTGTGTCAGCATATGCGTGTGAGTGCGCATATCTGTCTCTGCCTGGCCATGCCAGTGTCTGCAGGACAGAGGATGTGGATGAGCGTAGGTGGAATATCTCTTCTCCCTAAGCTCTAAAATGCTGTTTAACCAGAATGTATCAAATTTGTGTATATGGTGCTTTATACAAACAAAGAGAGATGAACACACACTAGAGCGGAAGACAAAAACAATACAAGGTGAGGAAATGACAAATGAGGAAGGTTATAAGCTGTTATGTAGACTCTGTCACCCTCCCGCTAGGAAATAGTTTCTTGCTCTCACTCCATTTTCGCTCCCAGTGCTCAGAGTTATATTTGGCCGGCGTTGCCCTTTTCAGCCTTTCTTTATAACTGGCCTTTTTCTTCTGCCTTGCCAAGGGATGAGGAAAGAAACAAGAGCTGACTTATTGTTATATTCTGGTCCACAGCTTACAGTATGTGAAGCTGAATTTATAATGCAGAATTCAGCTAAATGCTAAATCCAACGTACTGATGTACTGTACTCACAGTGACAACACTGATATGCTGATGATTAGCATGTATTAGAATGTTAAATCAACAAGTTAGCATATTTTAATTGGCGGTAAAAGAAAGTAGAGCTAAAGCCATTCTGTATGTTATTTGTTCAACAATTGGAAATTTTGATGGTGCCACTAGGTGAAAATGTTATGTGACACGAACGGGTTCATCAAAATTAATGACAATACATTCACAACTGAAGACCATCACCCAAAGTCAGCCTCATGGTGGCGCAAGAGGAAAAGTCAGGGGATCGCTGAAGTCAATGGGTTTCATTAGCATCGGTTTCTGTTTCAAATATTATAGGAGTAGTTGATCGTAGTCCGTGCAAAAGCAGTTGAGATATTTCAAAGTGATGGGTCTGTCAACATTGTGAATTGATGATATTTCCAAGACCAGAGCCACATAGCGATTGTGGTGACATTTTTACAATCTAATTCAATGCACATTTTTATCATCAAAAATGCGGTAAACCCAAAATAAACTGTTGTGGACCCGTCATGGGGAGTCTGAAAATAGAGGGCAAAAGAAGGGCAGACAAATTCAGTTTTGGTCAATGAGTGCAAGTGGAGGGGGGTGGAGACATTACATAGTTAATCAATCGATAAAAAAAAGAACAGAATAGCAGACAATGACGCACTGAAGGGCAAAAAAAGAGTGAAGTTCTTGCAAGACTTGGGTTAAAGGATAAACAAATCTGATACGTCTCAGCCAAAAACGAATGCTTTTGTAATCTATTTGAGAATACCTTTGGCAAGGAAAAAATAAACACGAGTGCACCAGTATAATGGGGACAATTTCATGTCTTCGTCCTCTTACTATACTGCATATTCTTACTGTCGTCTCTCAGAGTTACTCTGAGTCATTCTTGGAGCCAAATCTATGAATTGTTTTCAAAGTGCCTTGTGAGCGACAAGAAAAATTTGAATGAAAATAAAGCATATGCAAGTGATAGAATTACTTGACAAACATGCTTTTAATTTGTCGCACATAAAGTCCCAGCAGCTATGCTGTACACACGCTTGTCACGTAAACATACTGTATATAATACACGCATATAAATTCCCAACAGCCTATGTGGCATGGATTAGACTCAGAGATGTGAAGCAATCATCGCTGCCAAGAAACGCCTGGCTTTCCCTGTGCTACTTTCCTCTGAAACCCGAGAAGCAACATTGACATTATCTATGTGCAGAAGTGTTGGAAAGGAGTGAAGGGGGTTGCTGAAAATCCAAAGCAGTAACAACTCTCCAACACAAGCCTAGGTGAACCTGTGTGCACCTGTTGGATTCCAGTTACTTGCTGCCTCAGGTCCTTCTCATGCTGTCAGAAATCCTGTGGAAACTGCCTCCTTGGGGGTCCGAGCTTCAACCTTTGCTTCATGGTGGGCTGATAAGCGACAAGCCACGACCTGTAGCTCACCCACCTTGGCCTCCAGAAAGCCCCTGGTTTGTAGTTGTGTGGTCAGTGTCCGCTAAGCGGCCAATTGGGAACACATGCCATTCCTGAGAACTCTGAAGGACTGGGGGATCTGGTGACAGCAGCTCTTGGCTTACAGATTGTCAGTGCTAAAATGAGATACATTTAGGAGCAGGCGGGTGGAGGAGGGGAAGGTGAAGCAGGAGAGTGGAGTTGAAGGGAGTCAATATGAGAAGAAAAGGAAAGACACTAGCATGCGATGTTGGTTTGTGATGACCATGTGCCAATGCATACATGTCAACCCCCCCCACCCCCCTTTCCTCATCCATGGGGGGGACGTCAGCAGGGTTCTTGCTTTATTCAGTACATTACACTGATAACTGTCCTGCTTTAGCTTTCTGGCACAGACAGAGTTAAGGTTAAGCCACTGGCTTCCATTTCCACTTGATTTAACATTGTTTATACAGTCTGTGTACACACTGCAGGAAGTGAAATCCCATAGGGCTCACCTGATCGTTGGCATGGTGGTTACATTCATGCTGCTGTACCTGTCATGCATTCTTGAATGCCTCATGAAAGTCATAGAGTTACACTTCACTCTATAAAACTAAAACAGAGCTTGTGTTTATTTTAAATAAATTGCTTTCTGTTGTATTGGAAAGAGAATATTCTCTTGAATGAATACTGCATGGAGTTTATACTAAAGGCATGGCTTTATAACTATTCCTCGAATTTGATAAATATTTAATTTAGTCTTGGAAACTTGCGTGAATGTGTGTATGCTCAGTGAGAGTGTGTGTGTTCCCTTATCTGACTGTCCTTGAGTTTGAGCCTACCAGACAAACCTGGGTAAGCCTGCAAATACACACTGGAGGAGCAGTCATGCGTTTCTAAAATAAGAGATCTGCAGTATTTTGCAGATTTGGCCTGTCTATGTCCAGGTAAAATCACATCCCTGAATAGATGCTTTACTGTGCAATCAGACTTTCACAATTAAGGGTTTGCAGACAGAAAGACAACCCTATGTTTTTAGATTTGGATATATTCAGGCACAAAAACAACTTGGATAAGGTCAGTGAAAGATCACGGTTTGAGCTAAAATGACCCAACAAACCTACAAGCGTCATCGCCATACTTATAATAGTAATTAAAGTTATCTTCAGCCAGAGGACAGATGTCAACAATGATGCAGAATGTTTTCCTGTACTCCACATCAAAATGTTGTGCTAGCAGCCTGAATCCTTAGATGTCTCATAGATTTGGTATTATGTGTTGTTGGTGATAAGAATATGTCATTGTGTGAATACCTGCCATTTTACAGGACAGATGCCCTCACATTAAAACTGGATACTAGTCTCTTGTAATTATGACTGTCAAGAGAATACAATCAGAGCAAAAACACCAGAACAAACAATGTGGTATGCAAAATTCTAACGGTACTCTATGTAGTCATTTAGATATTAAGTGATGGGATGTTTGACAGAATGACTTAGAAAAGTCTAGAATCAAAACAAATTCTGGATAAAAACTTTACTTGGTGAGTTTTCATGTGAGATTTCCTCTGATGATATTAAATATAGGTAGACCAGTGATTTTAAGAGCAGGGCAAGATAATTGTTTGGTGAGTGAGTGCACATGGTGGTGACATTACAAAATAATTGATAATGAACACAACAGAATAGTAGACCATGGTCCAAACAAGAGTAATAAAGGTTTGAGTGAAAATGTCGTGCTTAGAATAATGAGTTTCTTACGTTGAGGCGATACCCACATGATCGTTATAATGGTTAAATCACTCTGTTACTAGGCGAGACATGACCATTGGTCTGAAACATTTGGTGCTGACCATCCAGCTTCCCGAGTACGTGACTCTGGGGCAATGTGACATTACTTCTTTTTCTGCTCAGCAGTCATAATTACTAAGGCTCCTAGAAGGCTTTGTCACTTGAAGCGAAACATATGTTTTAGACATTTTCTGGAACAACTGACGCTTTCATTCTTCTTGAGAAGACAGTCTCAGCATTGTTCCTCATTTTTGTCATGCCACATAGACAGATACATTTAAAATCCCCAAACAGACTGTCACAGTGCTGCGACAACTGACAGTAAGAACATTGAGTTCAACATATAAAAGTTTTGAAATAAAATAGAGCCAAAGCTCTGCATATAGATAATGAGACGGAGAATTCCCTCCCTAAAACACAAATCAAGACTTTCATTGTAATAATAACTTTATAAATCAAGATCCTTCTAAAAAGTTATAATGTGCTTCCTATAACAAAACATAAAGTACTGTAACTTAAAAATCTGAATATAAAATTAATACAAGAAATACCCTTTGTTACAAAAGAGCCATATGATAAAAGTGAGGTTTGACAAGGAATTTAAAGGCAGATACCACTTTTGTCTAGATAAGATCTAGAGGCAGTTGTTCCACAGCTGAAAGGCTCGTATAGCAAAGGCTCAGTAACCTTTGGTCAAGAACTAGCAACCACTTTGAGGGACCTGCCAAAGGATCTCATACTGAGGTCAGCACATAAAGAGTAAGACGACTGGTGATATAAGAGGGGGTCAGACCCCTCTAGGCTTTAAAATCAAGTAGTAAAATCTTATCTAATCTAATCAGTAAAAATCATCAGCGATTAGAGAAATTTAACACTGAAGAATTTAAATCATCATACAATGAGTCGTAAAACTCAATTGAACTATGGAATATGTTTCCACAGACCTTTATCAATGTTCTCTTTGAAATATTGTAGTCAATAAAAGTACATTGAAACTGGAAATTCAAAAATATTTGCAAAGTATTTCTGTGGACGATAAAGGAAGAGTTAGAGAATAAATAAAAATGACAGCAGGCAGAAAACATGAGATCCATGGATGGGTGAAGGCACTGCAACTTTTTTTAAAATGATGAATAAATCCACACAATTCAATTAAATTTAATTAAAAAAAAATTTTTTTTCCCATGGTGCAATTAAAGGCACATAAAGCAGGATTGGTGCACAAAAATTAAATGCAGAGTGCAAAGAGCAAAAACCAGACTTAATACGCAGAAAGCCAACACCAACATATAAATAAACTAGAACCAAGGCAGTCACAGACTGCAGCATCGTGCGACAGCCCTGAATTCAAAATTTTACCCTGACCTACTTCATTAGGTCAAAGATCAAAGTTAGTGCTCTGACCTACTGTCATTGATCAAAGCAGTAGCTCTGATCTATGCTCTTACTCATACTGGTCTTCTCCCTCGTCTTTCTGTGACCTTGACCTAGTTTTCTCAAGGTCAAGGTCATCATCGCATTTTCATCCCCTTTGCCGCTCGAGTAATGTGTTTTTTGTGTCATCTTTCTATCTACAACGGTTGCAAAGATATTTGAGGGACTAACGGATGGACGAACGAACGAATACACAAACACTGACAAGTACAATACATCACCACTTTGAAGCGGAGTGTAACAACACTAACACTAAATAAATAGTGAATTGGAGATTCTAGATTGATCACAGGTGTAAGTGAAGGTGAGAATGGATCTACCGTCTTTCAATATGGGATACATTGTTAATGAGAATTGCTTCTCAGTTGACTTCCCTGGTTAAATAAATGAAATAAACATATGGTACTTGTTTCTCATCAGCTGACAGGTGTTGAACACAGATCCAGTTCACTACTTAAATTATGGGTTTTAAACATTTGACATGCGACGGGTTTCATGCTTCACATGCCAGTGACGTAACTTTGAGCAAGTTCCACTGTGATGCAACCTCCTGCATATGTTGACATGGTGATGCAGCACAGCAGCTTCACTTTCTCCATCAGGTTATCAAATGCAGTGGCATCATTTGGAGGCATCAGTTTAGCATTTAGCTTGACGAACTTGAACTGGTTGGACGTTAGTTTTCCTGAAGGGATTTTGCAGTAGCGCTCAACCCATTTATGTCAAAATGCTAAAATATGGCCCAGTAAGAAGATTACACCTAATCTTCTTAGATTATTACTCTATAGAGGAAGTATACCAAATGATCACAACATGGGAGCTAATGCGCCAATGTGTGAAACTGTAAATATAAATTGTACATTTTTTTTGTGATTTTCTGTATGGTTTAATTTGATTTCTATTTGAATCGGAAACAGAAATTGAAGCATAGAAAATTTTTTAAAAGAAAAACGAAGTCCACTTTTTATGGTATGCAATGTTATAAATCTCATAATGATTTGGATTGAATAAACAACAAATACCCCTTTAAATAGTAGATCAAAATGTGTAAATGTTACTTCAGAAAGAAGTTCCATTGTACTATGGGCACATACTGTAAATCGGAGACAAAACACCAGCATACATGTGATTATCTGAAGCTAATAAGAAGGTGCAGAGGATGTTGCTTCTTTTTTAATAATTTCAATCATATTCTAATTTGCTAACCCAGTGGACACAGAAGAGGAGGCATCCATGCCTTACTATGTTTATGTCACCGATGGACTTCTCTGTTGAGTTTTGAATGAATGAATGAATGAATGAATGAATGAATGAATGAATGAATGAATGAATGAATGAATGAATGAATGAATGAATGAATGAATGAATGACTTGGTCTCAGGACCAGGGAAGTATTTGGAGAATGACTTCATCCAATGACAAACTACTGAAGAATGAAGAAGACGTATTTAAGTAGTTTTAAGACCATGCACAAACCCAACGCTTCACCCTCCCATGAGGAGATTAATCTAAAAGGAGGACAGGAAACATAACAAATAAACATATTAACAAACCGGAAAAAAATGGAGAAATGTGCTTCAGTGACCTGAACCATACACTGACCGAGCCCGCCA
This sequence comes from Antennarius striatus, assembly GCF_040054535.1. Lineage (NCBI taxonomy): Eukaryota > Metazoa > Chordata > Actinopteri > Lophiiformes > Antennariidae > Antennarius > Antennarius striatus. Next base: position 11,746,123 of record NC_090794.1, on the reverse strand, counting down.
CTAAATAAACACCAGTAAGACTTATTACACTGACTACACATTAGCCTCCGCTAAACTAGTATGAACAGATGATGGTACCGCTACCGCAACATCAAGATAAACACAGTTAATGGAAATAAAGAAATTAACTTGACCTGTCAGGCTATAAATGAAATATACATGTAAACAAAAGAAATAACAGGAAGTTCACAGATGGACAACAACTCAAAGGAAAACAGTCCTGAACCAGATTTGGTCTTTTGGGAAAGTTATGTTTAATTTGTTTAATTTGAGGTTACAAGGCAGTGTGACTTAGAAAGAGGCTGATTTCACAGAGAACATGCAGAGAATCTCTCAACTTTCAGTGACCCTCAGATGGCTAATCTCACAGAACCACCTATAGTACAGCTCCTGGCCTCTGAACACCAACAGCCAAAGCTAACTATCATTCAGCTGGTAATAAAACAATGACGCACGGTAGAGTGCCGTGGCTTCTACACCTTAGGGTGACTCATATTTTTAAAAGCATCTGATTGCTGCTTGTATTCATCGGTATGAAGTGCACTCCCTGATTGTCATATTCCATATATCCGTGTGTCTGTACTTGTTCAGAACAGAGACACAAACCTTGTTTTCACTGTGCTCTGTGCACTTCAAAATAAATTGTAGACGAAACACCTGCAAATATGTGATTATTTGAAAAAAAAAAAAACTAAGAAGGCGGACATTTCTTCCTTCTTAATATTTTCAGTCATATCTTAATTTGCTAATCCAGGTGACCACAACCTTTTGATTTACGGACTGTACAGCTCCATTTGATGAGCTCCTCACCGTTTTACTTGTGGAAAATTTTATTATTTTTAATTGATTTTGAAGTAAATTTTGTTTAACTCTATTAATTCTAGAGTGAATATCGTCAAATCTTTTTTAGATTTAGAAAATCAGTTTCTGTCTGACCTACATCACTTGAACGTTTCAAGTTCACACTTGAAAAGCTCATTTCACATAACACACAGATTTCTTTTCACTTTTTTTACATTAAGTGCAGCCATTGTGATGGACTGCTGGGCCACTGTTATGGAGAGCAGTAGGCCCTGTGATTAACAAACAATGTCCACCGTTTATCCATCGTGCTAAGTTAAATACTTCTCTTAAAATAGTTTTTACATATATGTTACTGCTATGTTAGGGTTACATATAGAATCCATGTCATCAGGTAATTTAGCTAATTCAAATATTCATAAATACACAGAACTCAGCTCAATCAATTCTTTATCTTATCTGGAGGTGAGGTTCTGTACTTCTGCAACTGAAGACAAACCAAACCGTGAGCCACATTCCAGCACAGTCAGTGAACTATCAGTGAGATAGTACTGAGAGCATGGAGAGGGATGGACGTTTGGTTCATTATGGGAAAAGGAGACTCTGCACAGCATGTTTGTTGTCTTGTGTAGCCGATGCCAGTAAAATGTTCTGGTCAAAGTTTGTTGTCATTTGGAGGAGAAAGAATAATCCCTGTGTCGACCCTTAGGGAGTAAGTTTGGGAAGTGAGGCCTGTGAGGAAGGAGATGGAAATGAAAGAGGTTCATATGTGGAAAAGACTGCAAATTAAAAGCAACTTAGATTTAATGACTGCAGAAAAAGCTCGACCCTTGTGACACAGCAGAATCACCACCTTGTATCACAAGAAAACACTGCTAAACACAACCGACATGCTAGGAAATGCAACCTCTTTAAGGAGTTACCTCTAAAATAGATGGCACCGTTATTAGGGAGAAGGCACTCTCAAGGAAAGATAAGAGATACACATCACGTCATATATCATTTCTATGTTTTCATAAAGCACCTCGAGAAGGAGTCGACACGTAGGTCAAATGTTATGGAGGGTAGAGATGTTAGAGTTATAGTGTCTGTGGTCCAAAGAGGAAAATGTTTACATTGTGGAGAAGCCTGCAGTATACCACAGGGATGTATTTATACAGTGCTGTTATGTACATTTACCCATTTAAAACAAAGTCAGGCAAACTGTTATTTATAGTACACTCATCGTCAAACATTTTCATAAATGGACGACGTTCTTAAAACCTTGCTTGTTTATAAAATAGTTATAATATGTAAAGTGATCAGCAGTAACTATAATTAAACCAGAACATCGTAGAATAACATGACGTTCTATTTATTCTTCTATTCAGGAAGAAGATGAGCAGTAGAATATTTTACTTGTTCATTCAAGATAATTGACTTGAACATGACATTTGCAGTCATAAGGAAATTGAACAACTTAATTATCACAAAAGAAGTTTTGGAATATGACATTTTATGATATCAGTTTGATCACTGGTCTTTTGCAGCTTAATAAATGAACAACCTTTAACACCATCCCTGGAACCTCAAAACATAGATTGTCTTTTGATGAATGACAGAATTGATCAGAGTTCATAAAATCCTAAAATGTCACGCTCTTTCAATTTAGAGTCCCAGCCTGTTTCCTGAGGCATTCGTAAATGATCAGGAGTTCATAATCCTGCCAGATTTGAACACTGATTCCTTGCAGATTCTCTAACAAGGCCAGGCCTGCCTAATACAAGAAGACAACATACATCCCAATCCCACCTCACATCATTTCCACTCACTGATTCATCAGGTATACCATATAAGTAATTACTCTAATGCTTTTAAATTAAATTTAGCTGAAATGTGGCATGACAACTGCAATATAACTCTCTAATGAGATTGAATTAGTCACTGTCAATGTGAAAATACATTTTTGTTTAAATACCACAGCGTTTCGCTTTGCTCTTCTGTTGTCAAATCTTAAAGGGATTCTTTGAAAATGTATATCTTTATAATTTAGGACGCATCCTGATTCAGGAAGTCATTCATTCATTCATTCATCTTCCAACCCGCTTAATCCGCTAACACAGGTCGCGGGGTAGCCAGTGCCTATCCTGGCAGTCTCAGGGCGTGAGGCGGGGGACACTCCGGGCACGACGCCAGTGTACCACGGCAGGAAGTCATTGAATTTCAAAAAATATTACTGTAAAACCACAACATTAGAGTTTTTTAATGGATTAAAAAAAGCAAGTTATCTTTCCAAATCTGAAGCACTCAAAATTTGTTGAGTTGAATTTTTTTTTTTTTTAGTATTTGTTGATATTTTTTCTTATTGCATATCTAATATAATGTTATATAAACCCATTGACAAAACAATTTAAAATGAACATTTAAATGTTTATATGTATATTATTCTATTTGGTGAATTCAGAGATACACCTGCTCATATTGTGTGTTGAAGTTTAAAGGTAGATTTACTGTTGGTCGCTTGACAATTGTCGCACTTGTATGAAATTCCAGAATACTCTGGCAGAGGACTTCTATATGCTAAATATGGAACCCCTTTTCTACATCTATACAGACTAAAGTTTGAATCACACTGTAAAAATGTTTTGAAATATTAAGCGTATCTACTGATCCTGGACAGGCTGATGGTGATGGACAGTCTGACCGACGAGGTTAGACAGGAATCTCCATGGACTATGATGTTTGCAGGTGACATTGTGATCTGCAGTGAGAGCAGGGAACAGGTGGAGGAGAAGCTAGAGAGGTGGAGGTTTGTCCTGGAAAGGAGAGGAATGAAGGTTAGCCACAGTAAGACAGAGTACATGTGTGTGAATGAGAGGGACCCAAGTGGAACAGTGAGGTTACAGGGAGAAGACATCAAGAAGGTGGAGGATTTTAAGTACTTAGGCTCAACAGTGGAGCAGTGGAAAGTGTGGAAAAGAGGTGAAGAAGCGTGTATAGGCAGGATGGAACGGGTGGAGGAAAGTGTCAGGTGTGAAGTGTGATGAAAGAGTTTCAGCTAAAATGAAAGGAAAGGTGTTAAAAACTGTGGTGAGACCAGCGATGTTGTTTGGTCTAGAGACAGTGTCACTGAGGAAAAGACAGGAGACAGAGCTGGAGGTAGCAGAGATGAAGATGCTGAGGTTCTCTCTGGGAGTGACCAGGAAGGATAGGATCAGGAATGAGTCCATCAGAGGGACAGCACATGTTAGAGGTTTTGGAGATAAAGTCAGAGAGGCCAGACTGAGATGGTTTGGACATGTCCAGAGGAGAGATAGTGAATATATTGGTAGAAGGATGCTGAGTTTTGAACTGCCAGGCAGGAGGCCTAGAGGAAGACCAAAGAGGAGGTTTATGGATGTCATGAGGGAAGACATGAAGGTAGTTGGTGTGAGAGAAGAGGATGCAAAGGACAGGGTTAGATGGAGGCAATTGATTCACCGTGGCGACCCCTGAAGGGAAAAGCCGGAAGGAAAAGAAGAAGAAGCGTATCTACTGTTTCTGTCTAATTGATAAACTCTCTCAATAGACTCAAACACCCTAAAATCTTCTTGATGGGCTGACATGAAAACTATTTTGATTCAGTGAAAGTGTTGGATGTCAGTCGGATTATGACTCCGTTTGATGCTTCTGGTAGGTGGATGCTTCACTGAACAGAGGTGCTGAATGCAGGTCAGAATTAGGACAGATTGAAACCTATTCAATCGCAACATTTGAAGCAGCACAGAATCACGATTGAATTGTGACAAGGTCTGACATAACAACCTTAGTCAGCCACACAGCATTTTCAAAATAAGATACGTATTTTTCTGTTGCGCAACACTCATCGGTTGTCAAGCACTCTACTGTAAATCAGGCTTAAGTCTTGAATGCACGTGTTCTTGAACCAAAAACAGACTGATAAACTGAGAAGTTGTTGTCCAACTGGTCAGTAATCTCTACAATTAACAAGCAGAGAACTTACATACACAAATACACAAACACAGGTCCAGAAGGCTCCCCGTTCCCCTGAATGGTAATACTGTGCTAATGAGTGTAATCTGGACTACACCCATGTGACGGGTGAATGGGTGCAGCCAGGCTGGCAAAATGACAGTGGACCAGCTGACTGGGTACAAAAATAAAAGTTGGACAGATGTTTAGGAGATATTTTACATTTATGCCAAACTGCTGTGGAGTAATTACTTCTGAAACAAGTTCAGTTTTTTCTCTTTCTTTTTATTGGTAAAAAGTATAAATTCAGCCTCTTCCAGGTTCCCTCTCTTTTTCATTCAAATACACACAGATGAATGGCTACAGCAGTGATTCCCCATCAGCTCTCCCTTCCTCCACTCCATCTGATTGTTATCCTCTTTTCTTCTCCCCCCTCTGCTCAATTAGTGTCTTTTCCACCCAGCTCCACTGATCCCTCTTTAAACTGATTTCAGTCTTACTCCCATTCCCTCCCTCCTTTCCTCTTTGGTTTCCTGCCTCATGACTCATGGAGGATATTATTTAGTGTTACAATCAGTCAGAAACCTAGGTAAATATAGATCTGGTTCAAAGACATGCTACGTGTGAGTGAACACATATATCCCGACACTGCAAATGCCAATCAGGGAGTGGTTTTTGCAGAGTCGTCAATTCTCGGTCTGAGTTCATTTACCTGCCAGAGAGCACGTCGCCTACTTCAGGTCTTAAAGCTGGAAGGACCTTTAATCCCATCTCAATTGTTCTGCATTTTTTCTTCAATCCCTCTACTCTGAGTGTTTATAAATCTGACCTCATCCCCTGTAAGCTGGCATCTTAAAACTTCATTATATTTACCATTCAGAGAAGAGATTGCATCAGTTCTTCACATGGCCACCAATTTGAAGATTAGATTAGCAAAAATATCTGTAAATGTTGCACTATAGTAACACACAGCAAAAAGTTCTATTATCCCTATGGAGGGCAAAGCCATGATGTGGCAGAGGAAGCAACATGATCACTTACAAAGGGTGGTGAGAAAAGTTAAAAATGACTTAATTAAAAACACTTGTAAAGCCACGTGATCGTGTATTGTTTGATTCTGTTGCGGAATTAAGCAGGTTTTATGCTCTTTGCTTGCACAGAAACACATGCGTTGTCCTCTGGATACACTTAAGTTCATATCCCTGCCATGAATGACGTCAGGGGGGAAAATAGGTTCTATCTGTCTGTACATCACATTTTGCTTCCATAGCATTTATTGAAAACTGATTTTTTTTTTTACACACACCAGCAAATTAGTGCAAGACAATGTCACTGAGGAAAAGACAGGAGACAGAGCTGGAGGTAGCAGAGATGAAGATGCTGAGGTTCTCTTTAGGAGTGACCAGGAAGGATAGGATCAGGAATGAGTACATCAGAGGGACAGCACATGTTAGAGGTTTTGGAGATAAAGTCAGAGAGGCCAGACTGAGATGGTTTGGACATGTCCAGAGGAGAGATAGTGAATATATTGGTAGAAGGATGCTGAGTTTTGAACTGCCAGGCAGGAGGCCTAGAGGAAGACCAAAGAGGAGGTTTATGGATGTAATGAGGGAGGACATGAAGGTAGTTGGTGTGAGAGAAGAGGATGCAAAGGACAGGGCTAGATGGAGGCAATTGATTCGCCGTGGCGACCCCTGAAGGGAAAAACCGAAAGGAGAAGATGAAGAGGAAGAAGAATAATTTATGGTCCTTCTCCATTTGGAATTTGGCACTCTTATCTAACATTTAAAAATTATGTAATTAACATGAATTGCGTGAATTGAATTACAAATTGCATATCTTTTCCACAATTGAGCTACTGTATACAGAGAACTGAACAAATAAAAGAAAATATAAAATAAACAAAAAGATTTATGTGTTTGTTTTAAATGAGCATTTATATTGGAAATTAGTAACTTGAGTGGCTGCTGAGTGGATCCGTATTTTTATCTTGTAGTTCTAAAGGTGTGTCACACCTACTAAACATTGACTTGTTTGCATCACTGCATCATTGGTCAACAGCAGAAGACTGCAGATTTCATTCGCCTTTCTCCAATTTCAGATAAGGTCACATGGTCCTATTGATTCTTAATCACCCTATTCCCTTAATAACCTACAATCCAATGTCCAAATGTCAGTCATAGATGATAAGATTCTGAGACTGTAATTGAATTTACAGTAGTAGTAGGCGTAACATCCCAATGTAATAAAATGTAATAAAAAATTATAACTAGCAAAGTAATAATCTGAGTACCAATCATGTAACCAATTAACTAATAAAATTATGTTGCTATGGGGTTCACTCTATTTTTGCAGAAACAAATAATGTAATCATTCCTAGGATCATTCTAATATAACATGTCATCCTCTCCTCACGAGAGTAATGTCTATAATTATCAGATTAAGACAATTGAGACGATGACCGATGCTCAGAGTCATTGTGAAAATGAAGCTGATACACTTACAACTGCATCCACAAGTCTTTAATGTACAGTGTCTGGGGGGATAAGAACACAAGATTTTATCCATGTGTCAAGAACTGTGTAACATAATTTAAAAAAAACCAAACAGTACATTTGTACATTTGTACTTAAATTTGTAAGAAAACAAAACTGTTAATTCAGAGGATTTTTGAAATCAGTAATTGACAGAATCATATTTGTACACTTATCAATATGTCACATTATCAATATGTATTGCCCTCATTCATGCACATTACATATCTATTAAAACAAATGTAAACAACGTAAACAGTCCAAACTAATGTTATATCAGTTTAGCTATAGGGCTGGGTTGGCAGTTAGCTTGCTCACTGGTTTTTGCGTTCCTAGTAAATCACAGATTTGATGGTTTATAACATTCCTCTAGGTGTTTTAACCAGTGTATGGGGCCCCACAATTTACAAGGATTATGTGGTGTGCTTTATATTTAGGTATGCAGATAAGGAGCATGAGTCAGGGAGAGCAGAGCAGAGAATTAATACCGTGTAGGAGCTAATCCAGGGGGAAGCAGCAAGCGATGGGGATAAGTGAGAACGAGTTTCAAAACAAACGTCGCCAAAGATCGAAAAACCGCCACTTAATCTACATTCATAAGGATTAGATTTGGTCTGGAGGCCTAGAGATCAGCTACCGCTGTGGTGTCACTGAGCAAGTCAAAAATGTTGTGCTTTAGAGGTTAAAACTGCTCTATGTTTCCTCAATAAACCACAGGTAGGCAAGAGATTTGATAAACTGGTAAGGCTAACAAAAGCAGAGGACACGTTTTTTTTAACCCAGTGTCCAGTGTGACACTCCAGCACCATGTACAGAATAGTTTCTTTACCATTAAAGTAGAGATTGTGATAAAAATTGTCTTGTGAAGCAGCTGACCCGTTTCCCAAAATTTGAATTGTGCCCCGGGGACTTTAACTATGGGTAAGTCCCAAAAAATCACTGGGTTCCTCAAAACATTCTTGTGATAAGAAATAGCCAACAGGAGTGCTAGCCTATTCCTGTAGTCGATCTAGTCAATTTAAATTGTGCTCATTCTAATGAGGCGTGCGCATTGCTTCTCACAGCAGGTGGCGATGGCCTCAGTCACCTTATAAGTTAGCCTAGCTTAATGTTTACCTTACAAACGGCCGACCATTGCAAGAGATGTCATTCAGGACATTTGCATAATGATTTACAAATGCAAATAGAGTAGTAGAGATGCAGTGTTGATTCTGCTACTGTTGAGTTGAAGAATAACGATACAGGAAGGCTGCATAGTTCAACAGTTTTGATCTAATTTGACTGGAATCACCATATTGTTGAGTTAACACAATAAACTCTCTCTTTTCAAAATAGTGTGCCTTTAGTTTGTTTCAAAATCAATCCTGTTGTCTCGAAACTATTTTTTATACAAATATATAATCGCTATCTGGATTATGTTCACCAACAGAATAAAACAAAGTGACAAACTTCTACTTGAACTCCATAAATGTGAGTTATGCTCCTATAAGTAATTTTTTTTTAATGTGCTATGTGTACTGTTAGGTTTCCTATGATCATTTATACACATATTTGATTACTTAATATGAGCTTAATGTAAGTAATATTTTTGTGCTCTTTTTTGTTTTTCAATGCTGATGGATTAGTTTCACATGAGATCATTGATACTGATGATATATAATGACTTATAATGTGTGTTTTCAACATTGTAACTACAGTATATAGCATTATAACTATATACTTTATCTACAGTATATATGTACATACATATACTGTATAACTGTAAACAATAACTATATAATCTTACAGTAGCTCCTCCCTGCCTTAATATCTCAATCACAGATCTCATCATTCATCACATTTGCGCCACCTGTTCCTACGCTACCTTTTCAGTGTCGGTTTTCACTCTGCCTCATTTGTGTGATTTGCCATCAGGCCATAGTCTCCTCTTACTACTCACTGTACTCTCTTTGCTCAAGGGTTTTTGTGGTAGCGCTTTATCGCAGGTACCTGGCATCTGGGCATCAATGATTAGCTAATGTTAATAGTGTGTTCGTGTGTATTTGTGCTTGCTCTGTGGGAAACTGTCTCTCAGCAGGTAGTGGTGAAATGCTGGAATGGAAATTCATTGATTTGGACAGAAACTACACAGAAATTGCATCATACTGAACTGGAAGCCCAACCTTATAAAACAATGAAAGCCCTCTTCAATGCCAAAGCTGCCTACTAGTCACCCCTAATAGATAAAAAGGACAAGGTTCCTATTTTTTTCCCAGCATCATCGCCAAGCTGAAGGAGTCATAGGTCTATTGAGCCACATGACAGTAACCCTCTAAAGTACTGACTGATTAATTTCAGGTTCATGTCTTGTCTGCTTGTCTTTTTATTTTAGTGCTACATTTGACTCAGACCAGTCGGATGTGACTGGACATACTCATATAAAATATTTAATTTTCATTAAAAGGATTACATTAAACCAGTTTAATCTGTATTTACCAGCTCGATCTCAATGTGTGCATATTAACTATGGACCCTCCACACACAACAGCTAATTCTGGAGTACCTCAAGATTCTGTGCTTGTGCGTCCTGGTTATTATTGAGGATGGTTGTAGTCATGTATTTTGTTGTTAATGTAGTCTCTCCAACCCAACCAATCTTGTTATTTTTTCTCATTCTCAGGAATTGTGGTCTGTCGTGATTCTGTGGTGGATAGGTCGTCTGCTTGTCAGATGGTCAGTGGTTCGATGGCCATCCAAAAGAATGCCCTCATCTCAGTCGATAAGCTGACAGTTTTTCCATTTTGTACTGTTCTATATGCTCTAATTATATAAATTACCTGTTTTGTCTTTGAAATTGAACAGAAAATCAAGTCTTTTGAAACTGAATTTATATTGATCAAGTTGTCCTGGTAACATAGCGAGGAGAACGCAGGATATCGATGAAATTATATCTTTATTCTTTTTGCGTTTTACTTGTTCAAAAAAACTCTAAAACCCTGCAGGGTGCTTATTAATGTAAGCCAGCATGTGACATGAACCATGACCCATGTGATGATTCATGTTGAGTAATGACAGGGAGTTTTATATAATGTTGACGTGCTGCAAAGAAAGTTTGGCAGATAGCTAAACTGCTGTTATCACTATATTACTTATAATTCTGATGGAAAGCTTCACATAGCACACAAATGCAATCCTTATAAATGTCTAGATGTGTGTAGTATTAGCATAATATGGTTTTCTGTCAGGGTTTAGCACCTGGGTTAGGGTTGGAAACGTCACCGCAAAGACCTACGTGACCAAAGTGCTTCTGCTTAGGATAATTCTACTTTTTGGTTCCCCTATTCAATCTGGACAGATTATTTTGTTATGTAACCCTTTGGCAGAGGGAAAATGTTTTCTTCACCTTACAAGACCTCCTTGGGGATCACAGTGGTTTCCCTCAGCGCTCCTGAAGGCTCGTCTACAGATGACAGATGAAATTATTACACACTGCTTCAAAGTGTCATTTTATTCATAGGGATGAATATTTGTCTGTCCGGCATGGAAAGCGTGAGTCGCATTTCTCTGATATACTTCCTTTCGGATTACATTCTGCAGGGATTCTTACTAGATGTGTGATCATCGACTTGCCACCCAAAAATATGTCAAATTCATGTTGCCTGATGAAATCTCTTGAAAACACAGCATTCACAACACAGCAAACTTTTCCTTATTTTATAAAAAAAAACATAATTTTAAAATAAATATGCTTTGCTGTTTCACATAGACACATAAGACATGTTAATAGTGACAAGGAAACAATGAGAACTAATAATGAGGAATCTAAGACTGATGGCAGAATGACTGTTATTTCCAATTTAAAATGGTGGTGGCATCGTGGTAGTGTATGCTGAGCTGCTAGCAGTAGTTTATTCGGGTTTGCATCTTGCAGAAAGGACAAAACACAGGTCTGCTACTTAAATACTTAAATACAACTTACTAACACCTACACACAGATGTCCACTTAGGCAAATGCACATGAACACACTCATACACACATGTACACAATAACACAGTTACACGCATGTTAAATTCAACAAAGCACCCACACCTTTAGATATCAGGGGATGAAATAATCCAGAGGAGAGGTCATCAGCACACTAGTACAAATGATCCATACTGGGAATGTTAATTATTTTTGACTGATTTTTTTCTTTTTGTGTTGTAGAAAAGCACAAAGAGTCTTCATGATGAGAGTAGCCATCAGTGACCTTACATTGGGGGGGAGAAAGGACAGCTACGGGTACATAACACTGCATATATAAATAGAGCAAATTAAATATGGGTAGAGACTGAATACTGAAAAATACTCTATAACATTATAAATTATCTAGAATGGACTATGGCCTAAAGGCATATTTACAGGTTCAGATAATAAGATATGTAATCAATAAATTCTGTATTAAGGTTTAACAACTAACAAAAAAAAAACTACTTTAACAATCCCCTCTCCTGAAAAAGGAAACAAAAATAATTTAAAAAGCACTCGAAAGATTTATCAGTACAATGTGAGGCACAGTTTTTCAAATGGAATCAAACTACAGTATAGGATGCGTTCAGTGGTTTTCATGTAGGGTATAGCAAAAAAATCCAATGCTACAGTATGTTGATAACCAGTATCCCTTTAAAAATGTATGGCACTCCAGAGTCCCTTCACTTGCAAGCTGATCACAAAGTTCATATTGTGTGAGTCCATGCCAGTCCTGCAATGTCCTCATGGGAAAGGAAGCAACATCATGATGTTACAGACTGAAGAGTTCCATCAGCTGTTCCAGCTGATCTGCTATTTTACTCCAAAAGCAAAAGACGGCATTGAGGATAATCCATCCGTTGTATTTGAAACGAGTGCGCTCCCTGTCCTCTTCTCCCTCGCTCACTGTTTTAGCAGTTAAATATACTTTAGATTGAGAGGTTTTGCAATTTATGATTGACACACAACCACAGTAGACTCACATCCAGTGAAGTAATTGCATACAATGAATTGACCACAAGACTACGTCTGCATCAGAAGCCTGTTAGAAATGCAAAACCACATGGCAGCTATTGGTTTTCTTGTCAAATGATGGATTTAGTTATTTGTTTCCTTAGCAGCATAACAATTCTGTACTCTGTATTTCTTTTATCATGGTCTATATACACACACAGATATACAGTGGGCGGAAACATGAGTTCATTCTTTCTTTTTGTTCTCTCTCAGTCCACGGGGAATGCTTTCCACAGAATAGACGATTTTACAGTTCAAAGGTCAAAGTGCTGTGCTGTGAAATATCTCTAGAATATTCCTTCATCTGGTACATCTGGTGCTCACACCTCTCTCATCTTCTTGGCTTCTCACATCTAAACAAGAGGAAGAGAATAAATAGTCATTAGTCCATGGAGCTTTCCTACCAATAGAAAATTAAGCTGTGGACAGGCGTGTTTGGGTTTATAAGCATCTATTTGGAAGTGTCATCGTGTCCAGATGTCCAATATGTACTTTCCTTTTAGCTCCATTTTGGTCGTCATGGAAATATCTGGCTCTTTAGCCATTAAATGTTCCACTATGTTGATCAAATAGTCTTACTTAAGCCCCATTTCCACTGCATAGTACCAGGTCTACTTGGCTCACCATTTTTGCATTTCTAATGGCAGGAAAGTACCTGGTAGTCCTTTTTTGGTATGTGTTACGTGTAGTTCAAAGCAAGTTGAGCAGCTGCTAAAAGGTCACATGAAACGTCACATGAATCCATGTTGAGTCGAGTTGAGCCGGTACTGTGCAGTGGAAATGCGGTAGCACGTTTGGTAGCATGCAGAGCTTGTATATGAAAGACAGATGAGAGTAAACCCAGAAGACATTATTTCCATTTTAATATGAAAGTATTTATCAGAGAAAATTTTTGTAAAAGGATATTTTTGGGGTAAAGCGATGTCCTACTTGAAATTTATTTGAACACAATTTGTTGTGGAAGCAGTGGCTCCACTTTGACTGGCTTATAGACAGGACTTACTTGCAGGTCCTCTCGTTGAGCTCGAGCTGACGTTCTTTACAGGATTCATCTGTGTATTTGCAGGAGCACCGACACGTTGCTGGATCCTGCATGAACAAACGTTTTCTTCTCTCTGTGCAGTGATCGCAACATGGCTCACAAACACTGGACATAGACAGAGGTGGAGAGGAAGAAGGAGAGAGGCAGTTATCAGAGTGTACAATTGCCACTCATATGAAAGGCCATCCTTAGCTCAGCCCTTTCAAATGCTCCAGGTTGTTCTTCCAAGCCTCAGCCCGAAAAGCGCTACTGCATGTGGCAGCTGGGTCATGTTGCACACAGGTTCCCACTGAGCAGGCAAACATCCAAGCAGTAAAATTACCCTTCCCACACCCTCCAAACCCTCCCTTATTGATTGGTCTGCTCACAAATGCCTTGTTTGTGTTAGACATGCAAAGTCTGGCTTGATTCATGCAACGCACAAATGACACATATCCACTTTGATGGGCCGTTCATTGACAGAACATCTCTGACACTCAAAATGACGCTTGATAAAAAAAGGGTCAAGGGTCAGCTTTTTGCACCGTTAGGAAATATTTCATTTATTGAGAGAAAGATGAAGACTGTATTTCCCACAGATTTACATTAGATTCAGCAGAGATGATGAAAGTGGTTGAAAAGACATTTCTTAGCAAGGAGAAGAAAATGGACAAACGAAAGCTCATGATGTCCATATTCAAATTACAAATGAACACAAGGACATGTATTCGTTCACATTATCAGCAGAAACATGACATAATCTTCTATTATTTTTAGATTAAATACCATTGCTTTTGTATAGTTTCAGAGACAAAAGAAGGCAAAGAAAGACACAAAACAAGACTTGCCCCCGACCAAAAAACAAAACAAAACAAAAACAAGGAAATAGATATCCATCACTTGAATCTTTACATTGCATAAAGTACCAGCATTATGCACAGGACAGTAAAACCTGTTGGTAAAGATGAAAAGAGCAGACTGAGTATGAGACACAGCAAAGCAGCACAGACTCAACACTGAACACAGGACTATGATTACAATCCTGGTGATCCTACCACAGATACCAGGACAGGACGAGTCAGTCTGCCAAGCCATGCTGGTGGAGCTGTGATCTGTTTCAGTACAAGGTTTCAAGTTACAGCTAAGAGCTGATGTCTTTATATTCCAGCATCTTTAAACATGCCCATTATCAGTCACAAAACTTGGGGGCACCTTGTACCTCATGTTTCTACCATTTTTCATAGTTTGCTGCTGTAACTCATCCCAACTACGGATGTGATCTCATCCACAGAGAGACTTCCTTGCCAACATGGCTGGTTCACTTCGGTGGAGATGAATTATGGTTAATTTTTATGTGAGGTGAGGTATAACTAGTGACTCTGCTATACTTCCCTGACTATCCCTGTTATATTTGGCTAAAGTGTCGTTAGCAAAACACTTTTGCAAATAATGTAGCATAGATATAGCACTGATGAGACAAAGTTAGGACAATACACGGAAGCAACATGCTAACTGATGTGGCGAATGGGCAAATCATATGGTGCAAATTAAAAAGGGCAAATGAGCTCCTCCCAAATGAGTTTAATTATGAGAAGTGCAACACTCAGGTGCAAGTAGGTGGAGAAGGCAGAGCTGACATACGCATCATGAATTGTTTTGTCACGGTTTTTCTTTCGTTTTCTCTTTTGGCCTTTAGCATTGCCTTTCCGGGATTTTCTGCAAGAGAAAAAGGAAAACAACGCAGAAAGAGATGCCTGAGAGACATTAACTGATGCGTTTAGGCAGTGACTGATGATCGCTAAAAATAACAGAACAGAGTGATAGCAGTCTTTTTATTGTTTATAGAGTTTATAGAGTCAATACTCATTTATTCAAATTGATTACACTTTTGGTAGTGATTATTTGTTGTATTATGAGAAAGTTTCAGGCAGTGTTCACATGAGGATGTGTAATAAGTCTATAACGCTTTTCCAATCAGAGTTGATGTAGATTGAACATTTGTGTGCCCACCTCAGTTTTTTATTTTATTTTAAACAGAACCATGACTTGGACTCATACAGACCAGTGATTAATCGTGGAAGGTTTGGTAAGGCCTGATGTTCTGCAATGTCCCAATATCCCAGTGTGTGGACAATGAAGTTGAAACTTTCTGCATTTTTCATCATATCTGGGTCAACTCTTTATGGCTGATTCAACTTGTTTCAGATCACAGCACAATGAGAACTATTTGGAACAAACACACCTGGAGTTTCACAGGTGCAAGAATCTGTAGACACATTTTAGTGTGTATTTGCTCCACACAATTTTGCTCCAAAAAATGGGATACTCACAGAATAAGAAATACGTCTCTAGACACTGTCCTATACAGTACGTCTATTTTTTATTGTTGTAAAGCAGAAATTAACATTAATATGTATGTGATAAATCAGAGGGTCTTAGCATTTGTGACTTCGGTATTCCATATGCATATTTGATCTATACTTTCGTCACATTCAGTATTCCCTTTGATGAACTTCAGGCACACATGTATATGTACAAAAGAATATTTTGTTTAATTATTTTGCATTTTTAATTGTTTGAAGATCTCACAAAAACCCAATGTCTTATAAAAACGATGAAAAATACGCATTAAATCAAATATTGACACAAACTGTCCTTCTCCAGTATTTTTCTCCATTGTTAGAACTTATATCAAATTTGTTGTGTGGGCTTGATGTAAAACTATCACTGGAAATATTAGATTTAAGTCCAGGAAAGTGAAGGAAAAATAGAGAAACTACAGCAACAGTTCTATGAGGCTGTACTTTCACTTGGAGGAGCTACGAACCAAATGCTAATGTCAGCACTAAGCATAGCATACGCTTACAATGACCAACCAAACATGTGGATGTTTCACAGCTTGGTCACCTCTGTCATCAAGCTTGCTGGCATGTTAACATAAGCAAATTAGCCATAAATACAAATTACAGCAAAGGTTGATGAGAATGTTAGCTTTTGCAGATTATTTTTCTACAAGGCAGCAAACTGTTTTCCTAATGAAAGCGTTGTGTGAAAGTTGAGGACATGTGTTCTTACAATTAATCCTCTGCTGACCATGAGTATGTTTACCAACCGCCATGACAATCGTTCCAACGGCTGAGGTCACAAATGTGCAGCGTCAGATCCAGCTGGGATTGGATGACGCATTCAAAGCCATTCAAGGGTAATATCCAGAAAACAGGATGAAGCTGATGCGTTGTGACAGTGAGATCCATTTTAGTAATGCAGACATTATGTCAAGATTCACTGGGAGTTGTGAAACTTGAAGACTCAGTTGACAGCTTGGTTTCACAACCTCAGCAGAAGGACTAATCGTCACGAAGCAACCAATCACTACAAAGAGGTCAGCGGCCAACATTAAAACTAACATGAAAGAATGTCAGCTTCAGGAGTTGAATGACCCCGAGATCATCGCTTTGTAGGAGTACGACACCAAACACAGGCTAATAAACACTTAAAGCAAGGTTAAAGAGGAGGTCTGAAAACCGTTATCTATATTACAGACGACCTGACATAAAACAAAAATACAACCAACAATCCTGCAATAGAATGATATTGATGGCAGTTCACAGAGGGAGGATTAAAGAGTTTAAATGACCCACAGAACACTGACTTCTGATGCAAAGGAAGGATAGCGCACTTAAGCAAGAACCGTAAAAACAGAAGTTTAACAGGTCTTTAAGAACACCGTTATCTAGATCAGCACAACCAGTAACAAGAGTAAATGGAGTTATAAGTGTGATGAACACAGCTAAGAAGAAGGAAGAGGAATGCAAAGATGAGATAGAGAAGGGGGAAAGGTGTAAAGGACATGAGTAGGGAGGGCAACGGCTTCATCAAGTGTCACTCATTCCTCTGGGGGGGATTATGATAGTATTCCCCACGTATATCACCAGACAGCTACATACTAATCTTTTGTGCTCGTGTGACTACAGGGTTTTTCGTGAAAACAATATTGTCAGGGAGTGCTTTGTGTATCTTTGACTGTGGTACAAAATGTCAAGACTGAGGAAACGAAGGAAGAGAATGAACGACAAATCAGTGGAGCTGGACAGTGCATGTCAGGGAGCCTGAGAGAGATACGAAAGACTGAGAGTGAATATGTTTGCAAAGCTAAACAGGAAAAAGCTCAAATTTCAAGTCCTCATTGTTTCCCCTGAAAAACTCCATCTCCATGCAGAAAGTGTGCTGTACTCACTTTTCTTTCTGTTCTTTCACGTCTTTCTTTTTCCTGAAAAGTAGGAACAAAACAACATGGCATTAGATCACAGCATGCTGTTTCCTGGTAAACAGACACCTATCAAGATCTCTAGAGGCCAGAGGCTCATTATCAGCATGTGTGGGCTCTCGTCAATCTTCACAAATCGTCTTACGTCATCGTTCTTTTACCAGAAACTGTGATAAAACTGGCTTTCACTTTCAAACGCTTGGTTTCACAAATGAAACAGATTTGTTGGGAAATAACGCAACCCACATGCCACAATAGACAGGCACACACAGGGGTGTGTACACCGATGGTTACGCTCAAACACGGCTACAATAGCGGGCAGTCAGGTTTGTTTTATTTCCCTTCATGTAACAAGTAATGCTGATAACAGAGTGTGAAGCAATGAAGTTGCTGCCGGCAGTTATCCAAGAGCATTAGGAAATTGCATTTCATTTGAAAAGGTCACAGACAAACCCCCGCTATTCCATTGAAAAGACTGGTACAAAAACTCTGCATTCATATGCTGGATGGAGCATGGAGGGTGGTGTGTATGTCTGCGTATACATCTATCTGAGGATGCATAAAACTCATGGGCACTCAAACTTCACAAAACATAATAAATTCAATCCACAAAATAAATAAAGAGCAGCTTTAACAGGAGGTTTCACTTAGGTGTCAATCGTAAAAGTACCATACAAGGAGACTGACCCTGAGGGGATGACAAAGTAGATTACCGTTACTGTGATATTTTTAGATGCTAATATATTTTCACTGTTGGTCGTTTCATTCACCACTTCTCCCTGGATTCACTTAACCTTAATATTCATGAGGTATTCATGGAGAAAGACGCCGCATGCGGTGAAGCTTCTCTGTTTGTAATTATATCTAATAGATATCAGCCTGACTGTCAAAGTTGTCCTGCAGCTATGTCAAAGCTGGACCACGTTACTGCAAGTTGCTGTATTAAAATGAAATAGAAAATGTACTAGTGGCACAACTTTAAAGGTGCATCTGCGTGGAATTTAGGGTTTAGGAATAGAAATTGAAATTAAATGTTGTATGTCTACAAGCACAATAAACTGAATGTAAGATTTGTTGTTTTCTTAATGATCATTAGTTTTTCCTGACTAGAAACATCAAAAATCATGGTGTCATGTTGATTTTTAAATGGAGCTCTAAGTAGAAACAGAGTAGAAACACAGAAAAATCCAGTATTCTATAGAAACTTTGAAATTTTATAAGCCTACCCTAAAGGTTTATGGCTCACATCCACATTGTTTGACAATGACACACAGCCAGTGGTTAGTTTAATTAGATTTTTTTTTAAACTAATCTCTATATGGTTCATCAAGTTAACTCTCTTCTTTAAGATGAATTTGGTTGGTTTTTCTTTAGGCAGACATAGGAATTTCATGCAAACACGAAACAGAAAGGTCCCTGGTCGGGATTCGAGCCCGGAACATTCTTGCTGTGAGGCGACAGGCCTAATCGCTGCTCCACCAATCTTCCTACCAAAGTTTCTACCAAAAAATCCCCGCTTTCAGAACAAAGCATCAGAATGCATCTACTGTATACATGCACAGGCAGGACAGACTATGGAAATCAAATTGGAAACATGTTTTTTAATTACGTTAAATTGGGTGGAATTAACTTTAAATCGAGGCCACTTCACTGTAGAATTAATTAGATAAGATAAGTAGGACTTAAATAAATGAAGATATATTAAAACAAGCCAGATTTAAACATGTTACATCTAGAAGAGGTCAGAATTATTCTTCCCCTTGCGGACAGTGTGGTGCAGCATTAATGAGATGAGTAAGACAAGTATTTCAGATATGACAGCTGAGGAGAAAGAGAAATGACAACAACGCTTGGTCTTCAGCCAGCAGTCCTCTCCCCTCTCTTGCCTCTGTTTTCTTTCTACATTTCCCATAAATTTGGGAGGATGATGCATGCCCCTCCACGATGATGTGCCACGGTTTAATAAGTCACGTCACTCAGCTCAAACCTCAGCACTGATCTGATTCCAACAAAACATCACAGAGCAAAATCTCTAAATTCTAAAGATTCCAACAGAAGTGCAAGACCAATGAAATCTGACATATTTGTAAATGATGGGCCAGAATAATGAAAAGAAAAGATGATACGAAGATGAAATGCTTACTTTCGCTTTTTTTTTTTTTTTTTTTTTTGGGAACCATTCAATTACATCGCTGCAGCCAACCTCAAAAACCCCAGTAAGGAACACGGCACTAATGTGATCCACATGTAGTTGCGACACTTTTCTTGGACTTTAAAAGAGGCTTTATCTGATTATATTAGCTGCCTATCAAAACAGAAGACAGGATAAAAAACAACATGTGAGCCATAAATCTAGAACTCGGTCTGCCGCTAGAAGGAGTCACATCATGTGAAGAAAGGCAGCAATGAGGTGCCAGGATGTGGATCAATAATTAAAGCAATCACCACCGTATTTCACAGAATGACCTCTAAATACCACAGAAGGAAAAATAAGAGGATTAGGTAACACTATACACAATGAAATGTATCCCATTTATTGGAGCTGTTATTACAGAACAGAGAAAAACTAAACTAAACTACTGAGATGTGCTTAAATGGACTCAAGTTATTTTTGAGAACATCGAAGTAAAAGAAGCAATAAGATAGAAAACATTAACTTAACACCTCTGCTCTGTTACACAAATTCACAGTGGTTAGTATTTCATTCACATTTGGTACGTTGCAGTGTGCATGCAGGGGTTCTTACCTACACTCACATGCGCTGTGTTCCGTAAAACTCATATAAACATCACCTCCGTGTATTCTGGTTTTTACTCTTTTAATCTGAAAAAAAAAGAGACATAAACACAATTTTGAATTAAACATACATTTGATTTCAGCAATTCCCTTAATCATAGGAGTAAAGTAGAACAACAAAAGGATGACAAAGAGGAAGAGGATTATTGTACATGAATATTACATATATTTTCTTCCTTCCTTCCTTCACTGTGAAAACAAACAAAACCTAAATTTCTAAACTTTCAATGATCCAGAGGACATACTGAATAAGGCCGGGGTGATTTAGAAAAAAAAAAAAGTAGTCAGGGTTTTATTTTTGCCCCCAAATCCCAAAAGGCCACATTGCACCAACTGAATGGGCTCTTAGGTATCTCAATTAGAGGAGCATTTGTGATGCCCTTTTTTTTTTTCTTCACACATTTGGGCAAAAGTAAACTATTAAAGTATTTCATTGAACATGCATAAGACAGACATAAGACAGACATGAACAACGCTGCTGACCTCCATTGTAACGTTGTAGGTTGATGTGGGTACGCACTCAAGCATCTCATCGTTGCAGCAGCCAGCGCAGCGCGTCAACACCACGCAGGACGGGATGAATATGTGCTCCACCTCCTCAGGATACTCCTGCAGAATCTCCACCAGCATTTCCCGAGGCTTACACAAACTTTTGTTGAACACCTCCAATAAAGGGATCACTGGGACAAGAATCACAGGGCACAGGGATATGAAGATTCAGCACTGATAAAACCACTTGAATGAAACTATAATAACTATAATATAATGAATACTTATTCTTAGTCTCTTTTTGCTTATTTAAGCAAAACGAGACTGAGCCACTTGAACACACATTCATCTAATTCCCCATCAGGAGCAATATCCACTCTATTTTGTCCCTATCGGGTAATTGCTGTACATTAACATCACTCCACTTTTATTGCTCCACTTCTGGCCCACTATGATTCAGATCACCTACAGCTTCACAATAACAGCTCTTTTTTCACTTTCAGCTCACTCGTCCTGTCTCACAGTGCTGCTGGGATTGCTGCTCTTGTGGAGGATTTCACCACAGAGACAGACAACCACCAAAATTTCACTGAAACAACGCTGATCAGGAAGCCAAACCAAATATACAAGGCCTGACTGATATCATGAAGTTCAGTTTCTTGATAATCCAAATTATTGGGCAATGGAGGGATTGTGAAAAATGACATTGTGGGCCAAGAGGGTGAAATTCCATTCTACAAAATGAGTCAGGTCACCATAACATTTCCTTGTCTTAATTTCAAACAAGAATGTTAGAGACACAGAAATGCTAAGATTTTATGGGTGATTTTTTTTTTCTTTATTTGTTTAAAAGGCGAATCTGGGGCAACAAATCTGGACAGGGTCAAACTGTGCAGTTGTCCACCAGGAGGCGATAAGTTCCTTTCAATGCCGAGGTGGACCTCAAAGCAGCACTTCTCTATTTGGCTGTGCGCCAGCAAGGGAGCCCAGTGTGGACTGTATTCCCACGGTGCCCCGCGGGACTCCTACCTTCATGTGGACTTCTCTCTGTTTCCTTCGGTATGTGAGCACTCTGTAAGCAGAAAAAAGCAACTGTTAGCTACAGTAGGTTGTGCAAGATCCAAAGAAAAAGAAAAAACACTGCCAACGGCTTTAACTTATCCTCAGTTGCGCAAAATATGTATTTGGATGTGGAAATTTCTGTTGAAAACTGGCCAAATATGAAAACCACATTATGTATCTAAACTTGTGTTAACTTATACTCGGTATAGAGGGCAAGTAAGAGTCAAACGTTCACACTGCCTCATATAAACACAAGAAATAACTTAACATAGTTTTAAAACGTTGTTCTTCTCCTAAGACACATCTGTGAGGATGTTCGTGAACATATCTACAGGCAAAAACTGTTCAGCCAAGTTGTCAGACTTTTCCCCCATCATTTTAATTACAAGTCCCTTAACCTGTATAATAATAATAATAATAATAATAATAATAATAATAATAATAATAATAATAATAATAATAATTAGTATTATTATACTTATGTAACCTGTTGTGTAGAAGGATAAATATTTAACATGAGGCATGGAACCTTATTCTGCCCATCTCCTTACAAGATAAAACATTAACTGTGAATTACTTTGTAGGTTTGTACTAAATCGTGAACGTGTCCGTATTGACACAGGGCGACACGGATTAATAACAGTGGCCCTTCAAACCGGTTCAAATCCTAGCCTGCTTCTTTCCCCTTGCAGGGGGGGTAGCTGGCTGTCACCGCACCAGTTTGACCACAAAAGGAACTGGCAATTTTCCATTTGTGCGCGCATTACGCACGGCTCATTTTCGTTCATCAACGCGCACATAGGAGAAAACTGGCTCCCCCCCTCCCTCTCCCTCTCTCTCTCTCTCTCTCTCTCCCTCCCTCCCTCTCTCTCTCTCTCTCTCTCTCTCACTTCTCTCTCTCTCTCTCTCTCTCTCTCTCTCTCTCTCTCTCTCTCTCTCTCACTTTCTCATATAAAAGCGCGCGAACATCACGCAATGTCTGGCCAATATTGCGTGAGACCTAAACCTCGTATTGTATCACCGGCTTGTTCTCTGTGAAAAAGTTTTTTCCAGTCCCTGATAAAAAAGTGAAAAAGGGCCTGGTCGAGTCGGTCCCGCAGTCTCCACCCACTTCTTGTGGCGTGAGACCCTCCAAAACACTGTATTATTAATGGATGGGTGTCAAGCTGCGAACACCGGCCTCTAAACCGAGTGATGATAGGCCGGCTGGTTCTTCACACTTGAGCCAGCTTTCTGATGCTATTCAGTGTTGATTGGGTGGATTTAGCTGTCATTAAATCTGACACTTAGTTATATAAACACTTTGCTGGTCTCTTCAAAGAGAATATTTGTTGAAATGAGCCTAAGGTGCTCCAGGGGGAACTGTGTCGCAACACAAAACATCATTGCTGCCTGGAGATGGAAAATTCTTATTAGAAATAACCCAATCATGCTCCTGGCAAATACGCAGCCTCCTACTGAAGAGATATGTTGTATTTTTTCACCTTGAAACCTTTGCTCAAAAAGCCTCCCTGGGCACAGTGTGCTTGATTAATGATTATATGAAAAGCGATTTACAGTGCAATGTCAAACAGTCATTAAAAGTCTCTGGTGAACCTGATTAGTCTGTGAAGTAACGCTTGTTTTGAAGTTGAATTTAAGTTTCCATGTGAGAATCAGCGTTTCGTCTCAGAAGCAGATTAATCGAGAGTCCAAGTGGCAATAGCGAACCTAATTCAGAATGGATCCACTGAGTTTTTTAAAGCGTAATAACGTGTCCAATGTGGTTTTACAGCAAGCCAGCAATCACCCAGCAACAAACACCACAGCATTATTGACAAATAATCACTGTCACGACACAAAAAGCGCACAACCCGTGAGCGTGACGCTTAGATTTATATAGTTTAGGCTTTGCGTAATAGCTGCTTGAACCTCCTCAGAGCCATTAAACGTTCCAGTTTGTTTAAACATGAGCAATGACCTCGCTAAAGTAAAGGCAAGGGCGAAGCGACACATGAATGATCTGCTACGTTTTTAAATATAGAAGTCGACTGATTTTATTTTCTGGTTTTGCTCTCTTCAACTCACCTTGACAACTGACAGCGTCAAAAATAATAGTGTCAAACTGTCAATAATGTTCATGGTGTTGGAAATCCAATCCAAAGACGTTTTAAAATCCAAGAGGCCAATGTGGCAATTTGTTCTCAAACAGCAACAAGTACAACAGCACAACTGGACCGGCTACAACTTCTCTAAATAAATATGTGGGTTTAATGACAAATCCATGTTGGTCCCAGGGTCGGAGCATACAGTCCTTGGCGCAAAACTTCTTCCTTATCAACTGTTACCAATGATTTTCAGTATATCCAGAAACACAAGAATCCAAGACGCATGACATCTCACATTGTTCCGTAGCAAACCTTTATTTTCTTGCGAGGGGATAGCATTCCACATTACAGAAATAATCCCATGCTTGTTACGCCAGCCGTCTCCAAGTGTCTGTCCATTTGAATCTTGTTCCCTACTCCTGTGTGCAACTTGAACCCAATGACCAGGTTGACGTTTTTGGTGAGAAAAAAAAAAGAGTGAGAGATACTCGTGCCACCAAACTTTGAGTGTGTTCTGTGGCTTTTTTTTTTAATTCCCCCCTGTCACTGCGCACTCAGCGGCTCAGCTCTCCTGTTAGGACAGGACTCATCCAACCTCCCTCGTTTCTCCAAACTGTAGCGCTGTGGTGGGGCGACTAGCCTCCTAACACCAGCGGTCCGGGGACGTGGATGATTGGTGGATCATTAAAATAGAGTAGGTGTGTCCTGTATGGCCTGATATATACAACACTGCGCGCAAAAGTTTCACCCATTGAACGTCGGCTCATGTGACCACAGACGAGCCGGTCTATTTATATTTGTCATTTGAGAAAAAAAAAAAAAAATGAGGGCATCCCGATGTTATGGTAGTGATATTTTATACTTGAGTCGCCGGTAGAGAGATCATTCTGTTGCAATGCGTTTAATCCATTTCATCACCCCCACATGTCGCGTACCGACTTTATATTCTGGGCTGCTTTAAAATCTCTAAAAAAAAAAAAAAAAAAAAAAAAAACCCACTCACGTAACAGCTCATATAGCAGCTGCACACTTACATTGTCATATTTTTTTTATTCTTAGACCTCGAATTAATTAGTTTATTCTTCATGAGGAAATAAGAGGCAATATGACCTTGGATGCTCCTCTCGCGTGATTTGTAATTAGAAATCCCACTGCGATAAAAGCTGTAAAACATCCATAAAGCTCTTAATGTAATTCAAGGGGAAAGTAACACTTTCTAATTTCCGATTGCTATGACGACTTAGTGGTATATGTTGCAACTCGGAGCTCCAGGGGAGTCTGCGTTCCTGGACACGTAACGCGTACGTAAGTGTCTGATGTGTAAGTTTCCGTGCGCCGGGAGACGTCGCAGTCTAGGTGCGTGAGTTGTCACTGCATCTCGCTGGGC
Source organism: Antennarius striatus (assembly GCF_040054535.1). Lineage (NCBI taxonomy): Eukaryota > Metazoa > Chordata > Actinopteri > Lophiiformes > Antennariidae > Antennarius > Antennarius striatus. Next base: position 11,720,726 of record NC_090794.1, on the reverse strand, counting down.
AGTGCGGGTCAGCACGCATACACTCATGGAAAGAAGGATTATGCGCATCGTGACTTCCTCCCCGTCATCTTCCTGACGCAGGATGGGGTTTCTGTGTTACGTCCTGGTTACGCTCTTTCTTTCTTTTTTTTTTTTAACAGGCAACAGCTGGGAAATAAAGGTGAGGAAGCGAAGATGAGTCCACGAAGAGCAAAGGAGGAGGACTGTCTGTAGCGTGTGTGTATATATACAGTGTATATATATATATATATATATATATATATATATATATATATATATATACACAGTATATAAATAAATAAATATATATATATATATATATATATATATATATATATATATATATATATATACACACAGTATATAAATATATACTGTATATATATGTGCGTGCGTGCGTGGTTGTGTGTGTGTGTGTGGTATCTCCAGCATTGACTTAATGAGCACATGTACGTCCACACGTCAGTAGAGGTGAGCTAAATTAATGCCTTAGTAAAAAAAAGACACACGGTCGACCATAAATTAACAATAATGAAGTTGTAGCAAAAATGTTCCTACAAATCGCCAAAAGTAAAATCCAAACATTATAAAGAGCACATTTAAATCCAGTATACGTTTAGTCCACAGCCATACATTTATTTTGCAAGTGAATCATACATATTGTATTTTAAAACTGAAAGATCAGAAGAAACTAGTAAAAATATCTGATGAATAAATCATGACAAAACCTAAGGTATCATCTAAGTACAATAAAACCTCGCTGTGTTTTTTGTATTTTAAACTTTAATCATTGTAGCAAAAATTGAAGAAAAAAAAACTCCAAGGATTTATCTCAGATATTGTCTCAGATACACAGCATGTAATGTAAGATTTCTCTGTTTGACAACCATGTGATTTTTCTGATATATTTGGACTGTGCTTGTGACAGCTCCACAGTGGTAATGCCCTCTGCTGGACCCGCAGGCTACTACAGGATTACCACCAGTGTTGTGTCTGCCTCCAGCAAACCGACAGACTGAGAGACATCAAGGAAGTGAGTTGATAAGTATGTAATGACATAACTTGGCAGCTATGCTCCTGACATATAAAGGCTTGCTTGCTACAACTCATACCTGTCTGTGATTAAAAATGGAAAGAGCAGGTGAAAAAAACCCAACAATGGGGCTTAACAACAGAGAGATTTGAGGCATGATGGAGCAAGAAAGAAGAGAGGCACAGTGATAGTCAGGGAGAAAGAGAGCTTTCAGGACAAGAAGGATTCATCTGTCATGTAACCGGAGCCCAACGGAGAGGAGTTCCTCTGGTTGGTACCATCCGCAGGTTAATTGAAGAATAACACTTGGGGTCATTAGCAGTGTCAACTAGCTCCTGTTTCTGCTGACTCAGTGTGTGTGTTTGTGTGTGTGTGTGTGTGTGTGTGTGTGTGTGTGTGTGTGTGTTTCAGCTAGGAAAAGGTGCAGCTGATACAGTTCATGAGTGTGCGAATCCCAGTTTGTGCTGACTACATGCAGATACATGCATAAACACACACACGCACGCACGCACGCACGCACGCACGCACACACACACACACACACTTTAATAATGTAGTCCTTTTCTAACAGTACAACAAACAACCTCCCCTACATCGATCTGAGGAGTGACGCACTCCTCTAGTCATCACGTACAAGGAAGTCGGGGTAGTTCAAGTTTGTGGGGGTGAAATGGGTGAAATATTACAACACATATTTCTGAGCAGTTTTGAAAAAAATGCAGAAGGGAAATTAATACACTATATCTTTAAGATGAGTTTTCAAAGCTGACCTTCATTACAAAATTCATTGTGGTTTCCTGTGTAACAATATCAGTCCAGTTTATGGCCTTAATGTGAACTGGTAGCACCAGTGAATTCATGCAGCTCTTACATTGAAAAATGAAGTATTGACATCAATGCTGAGCAGACATAATTATAAAGCTGCACGTAGACATGAGCTAATGTGAATTCACACTAAGTGACTCAGATTCTGACTAACTTGTAAGACTGTGTCAAAATGGCACGTCAGCATCCAGATTCTTTGTGTCCGTGTGCCGTTACTGCCCAGACATGGATGACAAGCTCATCACAGCTGGATGCGTACGTCAGATGAAGGTTCGCAGGGTGAAGAAAGGTGTCCCACCCCAGTGCACGACTGCAATCAGTTGCCAAACTGTAGTGAGTTAGATTTTTACACACAAATGACACCAGTAAAATCAAGTTCACACAAGTAAAGTAGAGGAAGGTGAACAATTTGTTTCACTTCTAGTATGAACACGGCATTAGAAAAGGAAAGAGTGAAACCTGATATCCACTAGACAAAACTTACACAGACAACATGTGACGTGTGCACACTGTCATGTAAGGAGTTTGGATACCATGTGGAAATGACTGACGCCAAACTGAAACTAAATGTAAAAAGAGATAATCCAGCCATCCAACCCTTTGTCTTGCAGAGGAGAGAATCGTTATCGTCTTGTCTCTTATCCGCTTTGCGGGTCACAGGTCTGCTGGAGGACCCTATCCCATTTGGCTACAAGTGAAAGGTGGGTTACACCCTGAGTGAGACGCCAGCTCATCGTGGGGCCACATGAAAGATAAGCTACCATGCACACTCACACTGTTACCTGCGGACAATTTGATGTGACCAGTTACCCTAGCCTGCATGTTTCTGGAGGTGGGAGGAAGCCGGAGAACCATGAGAAAACCTGTTCAAACACGGGGATAAGAGATACTCGCTGTGCCACCGTGCCACCCAGAAATTATCCCATAATGTAAAAATTAAAAAACTCAACTGGAAAAAAATGTGTGCAAGGATGTGGATATAACTCAATTAGTTGATTAGAATGGACCACAACCTCCTAACAAAAAGACACAAAAGTTGAAATGTCCAATCACGTCATTTAAATATCACAATTTATATAAATCTGTAAAACAAATGGTCAAATGAAGAATCCCATTATGAGATGCACACTTCTGGGTCCCCACAGAGATTGTGTGAAATCTCACCGGATTCTCTGGAGACGTTTTTGACAAGATGCTTGCAGACCTTATGGAAAAAGGTAACCCTATATACATCCTTTGATGGTGGTATAATAATCGTATATTCGCAAATTTATTGTTTTATTTTAGTTACAATTAGATGGCGCCTTATTTTGAGTACATTTTAATGGTGAAATCTGAGCCTCAAAAACTTCAGAAGTAGCTCCATGTCTTTGGCTTAATAGTGTTTTAACAACTGATGAAGAATTTTTTTCTTTCAGCAAAATGTGTGTTTGTGTGTGTGTGTGTGTGTGTGTGTGTGTGTGTGTGTGTGTGTGTGTGTGTGTGTGTGTGTGTGTGTGTGTGTGTGTAACCATGTGAGCATGGATGAAAGTCACATTGTTTTACTGTACAATATAACAGACACATTCCATTTCCAAATGCCTAATGGCTGACTGCCACGTTCTTTTATCACCTGGCACACAATTACAAATTTCTCTCTCTGTTCCTTTTCCTCCTTTCTTCTTTGTTCACTCCTTTTTGCAAGACTTCACTTCTTGCCATGTGTTCATGGGAGCTGAGCTGCTGGTAAGTGTATGGAAGGGAGTGATTGGCACAGCAATGTGCTTCTGACTGAGTTATCTGTGTTGGCCTCTTCACCAATCTTATATAAATTGTAAGGAATTAACCTTCACTGCATGCCCTGATAGTGTATTCTGATAACATTCACTGCTTAACACCATGTGACTGCGGTGCATACATATTTGCACACTTAAACATAGCAGCAAGCCCAAAGCATTAATAAGATGTATTGATGTGACCTGAGTCATGCGGATTGTTTTGGGCCACACAGGACCCATTATGTAAATGCATAACGAGCCTCTCATGGTACACTTTAAATTAAAATGCGTAATTCACTTGAAAATGATTAGATTGTGACTCCTTGAAGAATCTTTGCATCTTATTAAATTTGCAGTTCTTTCTGTCTCAGTTAACATTTGCTACATGTCATCCACTATAAAGCCAAAGACATTCCCTACAGAAAACAGCCGCTTGGACTCAATTCAGCACAGACGGCCTCGCTCACTCCTGATAGCAGCAGTATAAATCAACAGCCAATCAGCGCTGCGACCGGTGACCCTGCCCAGCTGTGGGGAGCGTGCCGCACAGAGGCAGCACACGTCCACCCAACCTCTATTACCCTCCTTCATCCTGCTCTCTTATAAGGATGAGCAGATAAGCAGAAGCTTTAGATGAAGAATGGGCGAAAGTTCAAGTACTTCAACAAGCCAGAATGTTTCCCCTTTTCTTCTGCGACATGTTCTTCTTTTTCATTAGAGAGAGAGTGTATTCCACCACCCCCACCCCCACCCCCATTTACTGTTGTGTCTCTCACTTCTCTCCAGTCTATCTCTGGTCACTTCCAGAATGTGACTTGGTTTTTGCGTAGCCTACTCTCAGTCAACCAGTTCAAAGAGTTCATAAGCCTATTTGGTCAACGAAGAAGAAAAATGAAAGGAAAGAGCGAGGAGAGAGGAGAATATATTGCGCTTTAACCCGGCCAAAGGCTAGACCTGTCAACATTGATCATATTCCAATATGTAGGGACTAACAGTGAAGGACCACATGTTCAGGAAGTCACACAGCAGAAACAAGCAAATGTGGGAGTTACTGGAACTGAAAACGACCAACGCAGTATGGGTTCAGGTCAGCCTTCATGAAAATGTTTACTTCAAATGTTTTATTTATCTGTTCGGCTTCATGACTTGTGTTTTTCTCATTTGAAGCACTATTCTGTTGAATGCTTTTGCATATTTTTACAGTTTTCCTGTTCACCGAGACAAAAACGAACTTAAATAATTTGCCTTCAATGACTCATCGGCTACTTTTTAGCAACACGTTAAAACTGAACATGTTATAACTCCCTTTTTTGTGTCAAGAGCCTCCCGACTTTATTATGCGTACCATCTAGTAGCTACCCTGTCTGCTATTTGTTAGTTGGTTTATTGGAGTTCTTTGCACAAAACAGCTGCCTGAAAATCCTATTTGGAGCTGGAGAATGAATCAAAGAATTTCCAACCAAAGAAACACACTGGAAGAAGCGGCAATGCTTTGAAATGCCAAGAGGCTTTCCAAGTTGGGGTGAAATCATGTCACATAAAGCAAAGGCCTTTTTTTTTTGCCTATAAATTGTAAATAGAAACATATTAGCAGCTTTAACAATGAGGGACAAATCATTCTGGGGTCGAAGACAATGTGCACCAGATGTGTGTGCAAACACGACTTCACTAACGTTACTTAAAAAACTTGCAACTCTCATGCATTTCACTGAAAAGTCAACAATATTTGAAGTTATGAAAAAAGGCATGAAATACGCATCATGTGCTGTGATAGAGGAGCACAGCTGTGTCCTACCAGAGTTAAGGAGGTTTGTTGGTGACCCTGTGGCTGCGAAGGAGGGATTGGTCATGACTGCTGGACGAACACAGGATGCAAACCCAGGCCTCCATTTGTTGACCTAAACAAAGCTAATCTCACGCTTTAATCTCATTCTGTGAATAGCAGATTTAAAATTCCTCTTTGGGAATACAAAGCCAAACCTTATCCAATCCTAAATGTCAAGCTGTTTAATGAATGGTATTTGTTGTGGACCTTTCAGCTTTTATGTCTTGAGAGAACGTCGCCCAGGTGTGTTTGGGAACTCACGGCTGAAGCCACTTTTCTTACACATCACGCCGTCTTATCTGTGTGTCTTTCATTGTGCGCCTGTCACAACCCACCCCGGCCAGTTGATGACCACACAGGAATCCGCACAAGCACAAACACAAACGCAACCAACTACTTACTAAATGCACCACTCTCACAAACGCTGACCTATGACCCCAGGTTTTGACCTTAGATTCACACGCGCTAAGATGAATGCCAGCTGATTTAACAATCCAAATAAGCCTGGAGCACTTCAACATTAGTCAGATCAAATACGCACACTGGATACTTCCTGCCAGAATTGTCTCCATGAAAAGTCTGAACAGCGCTGGAACCACTGTGGATTAGCAAGGACACAGTGTCTGGTAAAAGCAGTTGCTTTGGATCTTTTTCGTGATACTGATGAGGGATGGCAGTGTCCGTTTGTCCGTCAGTCAAGTCAGTCCATACTGGAATTTTCCTACTGTCACTGGTGGTGTTAAGTCTAAAACAGCCACATTAAATGCAGTTTATTTCAGCTGAACCAGCCTATAACCACGGCTATCGCTACAAGTTATAGACCTTTATTTCACTGCTGTTACAATTACAGATATAATATGGCCCGACGTGTGAGCGAATGCTCTTGGCTTTATTCAAGCAGTTAGTTCCACTGCCCGGTTTCCTCTGAGCTCTTTTTGAAAATATTATAATTTTTAATGAAGCTCATCTTTTAAAGATGACCTCATTTTGCTTCTGTAACTCTTACATCTTGCTGGCACATTGAGAATATTCCAGGGCCTGTACTCAGTGAAGTCACCACACAGGTATTTATTCCTCTGACATCAAAAGAGCCATGCCCATAACATGCAACAAGGTCCACAATTGCATCATAAATCTCTCGATTTCTAAACCGACTCTGTAAACTTAACCATGTTAGGATGCCGCACCTAAAGCACATTGAAACACTTATTAGATTGATCACCAATCATGGCATAATGTGATTTGTGGCACTGTGTCATGTTTACACTTCATTTTGCTATAAATTCAATAGATGTGTTTTTACATGGCCTTGTGAGCTGAGAGGTCATCAAACGCATGGAAAGTAACCTGCAAGGTAAAGGCAGGTAGAACATAGGGCCACCCCTGAGAAAGCTGTTCACCACATTCCTGAGAACAAGTGTGAGATTAAAATACACACACATACAATGCAAGAACACACACACACACACACACACACACACACACACACACACACACACACACACACACATGGATGTAAATGGGCACCAGTGCAAATCCATAGTCCAAAGGGCAAAGCTGAATGCAATATGAGCTGCAGAGGAACACATAAAGCAGAATTCCATTTTTCATACATATAATGTGTCAACATACAGAGTTGTACGTATTAGACATGATGAATGATACACCACTTTTCCCTCCCGGCCAGAGGTTCCTTCAATGAAAGACACCCAGTTGGGTGTTTTGCGGCAGAGAAACCTACTATTAGCCATAAAAAGATCATCACTCTTATCTGTCAGTCACGTGTTCACTGCCAACATGTGATGGTTTAGGAAATGACAAAATGAGATTAGAGGAACATTTGTGACTTCTTTGATGTGGTTGTAAAGTTTTTAAGTAAAGGAGTCACTCTGTGGATGGAAAGCGCTAACGCGCGCACGCACGCACAAACCACACTCACAGACACACACACAGACCTACACACACACACACACACACACACACACACACACACACACACACACACACGAGCATACACATACACACAATGCCTCCTCAGTAAGAATGAACAAAAAAAAAGTAGTTTCCTACTTTTAAGTATTTTTAAAAAGTTAAAATGGATGTTATTGTACAAAAGGAAACTGTGCCGGAGTACAGTTTATGCAACATGCAACTGTTCTAACACATCAGCAAACATAAAAGGCAGAGATCAAGAATAGCTGTAAAATAAAATAGTGTACAGGTGTTATCTGAATCAACTGTGAATGTTAGTCTAAAATCTTCCAAAAACCAAAAGCTGCCAAAGAATTCGCTGTTGCTACACGCCCTAATCAATCACACAGTTGGAAAAAGAACAATAAAAGGTACTTCCCGCTCCATACAAACTGGAATGTTTTGTCTGAATTCTTTTTTCTACTGTGAAGACATAAATAGACCATTCATTCATTCATTCATTTTCTCTAACCGCGTCATCTGCTTTTGCAGGTCACGGGTAGCTGGAGTCTATCCCAGCTGGCATAGGGCGTGAGGCGGGGGAAACTCCGGGCGCGACGCGAGTGCACCGCGGTAAATAGACCAGACTGTGATAATTTTTTCTGGAAACACATTTCAAGCAAGTTTTGTTAGAGAAAACTAAAATACTTCCAAAGGTTTGCAATATTCAGTAAGTAATATTAGTTCTCCAGGCAGTTGTGGGTTGAGTGTGGAGGACTGCTGTTTCTGGAGAAGCATGTGTTAAAATATGATGACTGGCTAAATTTGCAGTTATTTCGCAGAAACACTGACACACTTGGTTTGCACAGGAATTGATTGCATTTGAAATAATTCTTGTAGTCACGACTTTACAAATTCCTGGGGAGTTGAATTCGTCAACACCATGTGGTTCTATCATGATGGTGTGACAAGGGCAGCCTCAAAAGATTCCGTTAGTGATTCATAAATAAAAATTGTACAAATAAGGATTGTAAATGTTCACCTTAAAAAGTCAACGTTAGTTTTTTTAGAATGTAATTATATTTCTTCTCTCGCCTCCCTCTGTGACTTTTCCATGAGCGCCAACACATTCCAAGCCCCCACCCCCCACTCTCTCCAAGGATGGTGTCCATTTTACAACAACAGCTTTGGTTTCTTTAAATCTTCTTAATTGTTGAAAATGGTGTGACTGGTTCGTGACTGCATTCCCTTCCATCATGTGAGTACTGTATAATCAACAGTATGAAAAATGGATCCTCTTAAGACACATTAGAAATACTTTGTAGTTTAATCTAATTTAAAATTGATTTAATTGACTAAAATGTGATGATTTCCCCAGAGTGGAGTGACTAATAAAGACAATGTAGTGACTAATTGCTGGAAAGAACAAAATCCTTACATAACATAACATTTAAAAACAAAATGTAGGTGAAAGTTTAAACCATACGTATCAAACTCAAACATTATGATGTATTGGATTTACTGCTTTATGTGTTCATTGATGAACAAAAATAAAGGTGTCATTATTTTCCCGTGGTAAGTGCTTCAACCATTTGAATGAGCTACTTCATCTTTGGTCCAAAGTTAAACTTGTGTACATAGTAAAGCTACTGCCTTAGAATGTCACCACGTGTGTTCAGCTAGCTGTAGCAGAAACTAAAGAACACTGACAATCAACTCTGCAGCTTGTTGTCAGATCACATTTGGATTCTGGACTCATTATTATTGAAATGATAATAACGCTGGGATTCACGCTGCTATTCCTGACAGCAAAAGCAGCTGTTGCTCACGGGTATCTGGGGCTGTCTGCCAGTGTATGTCTGTGTGTGGCATCTATTTGAATCACATTGAGATAGGGTGTTATTATTTTTCACTGGCATCCCATCACCAAATCTAATGCGCTGTCTGCCATTCCAAATTCTCAGAAAATGTGATTTCTCGAAATTGAGTCCAGTGCTTATATGATAATGTAGGAATGATGTTGAAAACAATGCTGGAAATGAAAGTGCCCAATGGAGGGAAGCCACTGTGATTGGACTTTTTTTTTTATCATAACATGTGGTGCCTTCAGCTGCCTTTTATTTGGTAGCAAAATCCCCGGATGGCAAAGTGAACAGGTCTTAATCCTTAAGACCGTTAATATTCCAAAAGGTAGAACCAAAACCCACGGTGAGGAGTCTCTTCATCCCTAAGGGCCACGACTCTGAACAGCCTCAAGAACTGAGGGCAGCAGAGTGTTGTCCTACAGGCAAGACCTACTTCTTTAGTGTTGCTTAGTGTAGATATCTATTTACTTGTCTATTTACTTGTTTACTGTCTTAGTACAGCTTTTATAGAACCTTACTTACTTATATCTATTTTTTTGTTGTTGTTGATGGGTGAGTGATTTCTGTTTAATTGTATTATGTGAAGCCCTTTGTCTTTGCATGAAAAGTGCTGCACAAATGATATATATATATATATAAAAGTTATTGATTTTAATTCTCAATCGATTGACTGATTGATTGACTTCTTTTCACCCGAATGGCATCCTGTATGACAACACACACCAACAAAGACCAGTTTTTAAACTTACGCAACACTTATAACTGAAATATGTTACGTAACTTGGGTGATTTATTACAGTTCAAATCTTTTTCCAAATCTTATGAAGCCACGTTTGCGCCTGAACCTACAGGAACTGTCTCACACTGTTCATCATGTTCATGTTTCACACGATTGTGATCCAAAGTGGGTGACAGTAAACGACACATCAGAAACTTACGTGATGCCTGACATTGGGGTGCTATTTGTATGGCATCTATTTGAATCACATTGAGATAGGGTGTTATTATTTTTCACTAGCATCCCATTACCAAATCTAATGTGCTGTATTTAATCATTATATTTCAGCATATCGATTCCGCACAATATCCATTTAATCATCATACCGATGAACTGACGATGTCTTTTCTGTCTTGTTTTTGAGTTCACTGAGAAGATTGTGGCCATACAACTGTCTATTTCCCAGCAATATTACGTGAAAACTGCTGAGTGGATTTCCGTGAAGCTTGGTGGGAGCATGGGTCTTGATCCAAAACAAACTCCATTAATTTTGGTGCAAATCCAGACAAAAAGCTGGATCCAGGGTTTTAAAAACGTCATTCTTAACGTTGTGAGATAAGGGTTTTTTTCTTGTTTCCTGGGGAATGCTGATTTGATCTTGAAAAATGAAATTTGGCATTGGCATGTTGGTATTTGAGAGTTTTTGGAATTTGGCACAGAGCCAAATACAAATCTAGATTAACCAGATTTAAACATGTTTTTATTTGGGAGTATAAAATTATGGTGATAGGCTTTGTTTTTGATTGGATAAGACTTGATTAAAGTAACAGAGACTTTTGGGGCTTGGCAGAGACAACACTATACTGAGTGCTGGATGTCGGATGTTGAAGACCTCGTGAGCTGCGCAGAATCAAGGATGCACTCTTGAGTGCATGTTTTGGCACTCTTTGTGTCAGAGGTCAGGATCACCCAGAGAAGAGTGCTGCTGGAGCTGGAAAGAATAGCTGAAGGCCACTTCAACTCAGCAAATGCCCGCTGAGAAAGGAAACTAAAGAAACACGATCACCACTCACACTCACACCTCGTCTGGTGCCAGGGACACACTGGGTGAAATATTGTGTTGTTTTTGGTTTTCTGTAGGAGAGAGGGGGTCAAAGCGAACAGTTAATGTTCCACAGTATGTTTGGATTTTTGAGATCTGTGCATTATTTGATGAAATAATTTTTATTCACCTTGACAGCTTAGAAAACCCACTCCTTTGAGCATTCTTATTTAGGGTTAAGTCCCTTAACTTTATTCCAGAGAAATGATGTGATTTATATTCATGATTATGACTTTTGTGGCTTTGTGGCTTTCGCACAAGTGCCAGCAACCTAACACAAAAAATCTTTAGAGAACTTCCTGGGAAATAGGGAAACGCGTGTTTGCATGTGTGTGTGTGTGTGTGTGTGTATGTGTGTGTGTGTATGTGTGTGTGTGCATGTGTGTGTGTGGTTAAACAAGTACATATTAAGATATTTGTGGACATACTTGTTTGCAAGGAATTGAACCAAGTACACAGCAGTGTATGCGTAATATCAGACTTGTTTAATTTGATTGGCAAACCTCCATGAAAATTAAATTCTCCATGAAGCTTAATGGACCTAAATAACTTGACCTGACTTAACCCTCATCCTAGTTTGATAAGGCAGATGTTAACGTAAAGGAAATGAAATTCAGAGAGACTGACTGCATACAGAATGCACGAATGGAATCAGAAGAACTTTGCAATGTGTGTATGTATGTGTGTGTGTGTGTGTGTGTGTGTGTGTGTGTGTGTGTGTGTGTGCTTGCGTGCGTGCGTGCGTATGTGTGTGTGTGTGTGTGTGTGTGTATGTGTGTGTCCTCTTTCAGGAGGCTAAATTGCCTTGGCTTTGTTAGCACTGCTTGTTTCTCTGTGACTGAATCCACAGACTGGTAGTGAAACTCAACACTCACTCAGGGAGAAAATCCCTTCCCAAAACTCAGGCTTGATATCTTTACGAGGTGTAGTGTCACACTAGGTGGGCCCACACACTGGGGAATCTGCAAAACCTGACACTGAACACGTCAAATGAGCCTACACCACTTAAAATTTACTCAAAGATATTAAGAATTGTTTTTCTAGAGGAGGATGCCCTGGTTTCAACATGGTAAAAAGTAAATCAAAGGGGAGGAAGAAGAGATGTGGAGAGAAAGTGGAGTGGATCGGACAAAGTTGAGGCAACGTTATTTATGGCAGCGGGGTGAGAGATCAAGTTTGGGTTATGAGGAGACTGACCTTTGGTGTTGACAAGAATCATGGTGTAAAGCTGGATTTTTCCAATGACTAAGAGTTGCAATATTTTTTTAAAGAAAAAGTTGTACATATTTTTCTCTGATTTTTTTTTGCCTTCTTTGATTATCTGTTAAACGGACTGATGATGTCGAATGTGGGTTTTTCCATCGTTGCAACATAAACTCATTGAAACAGTTTGTCTAGAGCATATGATTAAAATGTGTGAGATATTTATATATAGAGAAGTTAAATTATTTTGTGAATATTTTCATTTGACAAAATAAAAACCGCTTGTCTTCAATTACAGTACTGTGATAAGGTTGAGACATGAATATACTTAAAAAAGATAGGACTTAATCTTGTTTTAAAACATGATCTGTAAGATTCACTTTATAGTGAAGTAAAATGTGTCCTTGTAGTCAAAAAATATTAATGACATTTTGATAATTTCATAAATTGCTGTCATACTGTGATGAACAGTAGCAACACATGAACATGACTAGATGTCTTGTAACATCAATTTGTTCCATTCTCCTTTGTTAAAATATCCGTTTTACATTTTTACGCGTCTCGTTTTCCTCATCTTAAATCTCTTGCACTCCATCCATCTCATTTACCACCCTCCCTTCATCACCTCTGACTTTTCACCATCTGTACAACTGATATCGTTGCTGTCTATCAGTCACACGCCTTGTCTACACGCTGTTTCTTTTTTTTTTTTTTTTATGTCGCCCTTTTAAATCAAAGATTGCACTCAATTTTGTTCATCTGGCTGCCAGACATTAAACGATATGTGAACTCATGTTCTACTTTACCCTCTCTGTCCTCTCACTCCCCGAGGCTGAAGGCTGTAAATCTGGGCGAACAGCTAACTGTCTTATCTGTTGTGTATATTGGCTGTCTCTGGTTTGCCCAGACACAGTTTTAATGAGGACACAGACACTCTTGCTTGCTCTGTGTGGTCTGCTCATAGAATTAATGATATAACACTGCACTCTATAAATCTCTGGAGACCTTAGCTTTGGTGCTCGGGAGATAGATTTAAGTCGATGCTAACTGACATGTTCTAACATCATGACGCAAAAGTCAAATTAAACTGCAGACACAAGTGAGCGAGAACTCATTACAAAACTGTGAAGAGGGAAAATCAGTTACATTAGAGCAAAACCTCACTTTCTTCACATGTATCAAGCTGGTGGACCCGCGTTATGTAACGTGCTCTGAAGGCTGACTTGGATGATTTAGATCCTTTTGACAAAGAGCTTGAGGCTCACAATAACAGGTTTGAGGCACTTGGTGCAAATAAGGAGAAAAATGAAGTATTGATTCCTACCATATTCAGATTAACACGAGTCTAATTATGTATTATTAAATAGTTATTACTGATGTTATGATACTTCAGAAGGTTTTGTTGTGTTTTCTATGATTGGATGAAGTTTCTGGAATCCATTTGTAAGACTGATGTGTTGAACTATTGTGCCCCATTTGGCAGTGATTAATAACTTAGCAACACATGTGCAATGACTTTTATTGGCAATAATTATGATATAAAATCCAGGAACTACATGATGTTACCAATCAGTGAGTTTCAATTTGTTTTCCATGTTACAGAAGAAAAATGACGGTTATAAGAGGAGCTCCTTTGTTGGATATGTACATACAGTACATAAAGTACATACAGTACATACAGTACATTCACACTGTGCTTGAAATAAGCTACGAGTTTGCATGTGAAGGGTTCACAAATTTAGGCCCTGGACATTCACATGGGAGTCCATGTAAACGTTTGCAGATGTGAGCAGATGAGAAACGGACCATTGCATTCATGCAGAAAAAGACACCATGACTCAGAGTAAAGCAGCCAAATTGTCTGTGATGAGTAAGCAAGGAGCGTTATTCTCTGCTGCTGCGAATAGTGTGACCAGATTTAACAAAAATAAAAATAAAAATTGACAATATGGATAAGAGCAAGACAGAAATTACATTATTAACATCCATAATGTTTCTACCTGAACCTTAACCGCTGCTGAATTTACGTCCAGGAATCATCTGGATTTAATACAGCTTTAATGAGGTGAGGACGACAAGCTAACATGAAGTTAGCTGTCATTGGCCTGTAAATAGTCCCCACTGCATGTTTGCATGCAATCGTTTACAATCGCTGTCTACTACTTGCGTTAAATACAAAAGATGAAATGCCTATTGGAAAAGAATATCATGACTCAAGTAAGAATAAAATAATTCGTGACGCACACCAGCACCTGTTATAGGACTTCCAGCATCACCTTACTGCCCGGAGCCCTCCATTAAGAGATAGTGTCTCTGACACATGTCATTACTTAGTTACAGGAAACCACAAGTTCAAATTACCTTTTGAAGTAACTGCCATGAATGATAACTCAGTGTGTCCCTGTGTGTGTGCAGCACCATCATCTGTTAGCATTATTAGAACATGGCCTGGAAACACCTGCAACACACATATGGCGATCATGTGCTATGAGGCAATTAAACTCTTATTTATTGCCTATTGAATTCATTCATTGGTTTGGGTGATGGGAAAATGTATAGTGAGTGCCTACAGGAAGGAATCAATGTGTTTTATTTGAGTTCCAGGCTCCGCGTAGGCAGTAAAATGCTTCATGGTCAAACCTCATCAGTGTTTGGAATAATAAAACATTTATACACTCTTGTACAGGCCTTTCTTTCCATTTAGTTCATACTAATTCCTTAAGGGAATAAGCCTGGATTGTTGAAGTTTTAGATATAAACCAATGACCTTCTTTAGCCTTGGCTTCCCTCTACACTTCTCCAATTGAAGTTAGAATTCACCCTAGCGTGGAAGTAGCTGATGCTTAATGTCGAAGGCTAATACTTCAGCTTCTTTGAAGATGACCCAAATTCTACACATGGCTGAGGACACAGCAGGAGAAAGGACTATTTTCTGACCCCGCGCTACGCTGACCTGCAGATGACCCCTCCTGAAGTTAGAAAGAGATCCCTTCAGTGAACAACCAAACAGGGACTAACAAGTCCCTTTTTGCCTCGCAAAAGGTGGTCCGTGAACAAACACGGTGGCAGACAAAAGCTGAACACATGGTTCGGGTTTGACATGTTTTCTAATTAAGTGCCAGGGCCAGAAAACATCATCTGAACTTGATTTGGGGATTCTCACTGATATCCCCATCCACCAAGCATCTGGGTTAGCAAAACATCCTCTGGCTCAGTGATTTCTACCTACAAGATTTCAAAACGTTCCCCGGATGGCCGTAATTAGATCATCCTGTGTGGAACGATGTGGGCAGAATCAGCGGTCGCTTTAGCCTCCGACCTCGAATGTTTCAGGTGTTGGTAGTTTAGGAAATACTCAAATATGACCAATAGGCAGCCTGGCCATCTTGATGGATACCTGTTTTCCTTCTCCTCAGGGAGTTTGACTCACAGGGATGTTAACTTTACCACCAAACACACACATAAAAAAAACGTAATTTTTTTTCGATCATGATAAATGACTGAGGAAGGCCACTAGCGCTCCTCTGAGTGTGACCACACAAGTACGTGAAACGCCAGGCTGAATTTTCAGGCCATCATTTCATTTAAAATATAGAGTTCAGTCAACTACACAGAGATCAACCCTGTTGTGTTTGTCAGTAAAGAAACAATTCCTGTTGATTTATTCACCTGAAATATACCTGACAGGTTTCTCAGCTGACACTGCAAACGTCTGAAGTCACTTCTCAAATCTCTTCAGTCTAAACACAGATAATGTGTAGAAGATAGATTGTCTTGAAACAATGATAAAATACAATGCTGTAAAAAGCAAGGTCAGACAGTGGCGGTATGGAGGCTTAACGTCACAACAATCCAGTGATATATTCCCTCTATTTGATATCTGTAATGGAATGACCATAATTTTACTGAAACACTAAACTAACACTGCACAGTGAACGAAACATCTCTGGACTGAATTAGGTCATTTATATACATGCAAAATTAATTCAGTTTTTCTTTTTCTTCATTTTCATTTTCATTTTCATTTGAGTTCCAAACAAACTTTTCTTACAAAAAACAGATTTTAGCAAGAAATGCCCGAAGAAAAAAGCACTTCATTTACACAATGCAAGGGAGGAGAAGAGGAAGTATAGAGAAGTAAAAGTATGAAAAACTGTCAGGCATAAACTTGTGGTGTGTGTGTGTATGTGTGTGTGTGTGTGTGTGTGTGTGTGTGTGTGTGTGTGTGTGTGTGTGTGTGTGTGTGTGTGTGTGTGTGTGTGTGTGTGTGTGTGTGTGTGTGTGTGTGTGTGTGTGTGTGTGTGTGTGTGGTTTTGCTTGCCTGCACCTCTAAACAGGCTTGCTGGGGCCAGGTAGGGATGTGAGGAAACGCTGTAGACACACAAAAGGCTGCACTTTTTGTCACCCGGTGGAAGACCGCATGCTGAAACTCGTACATGATGTGTGGGGACGACAGGCCTGACAACACTGGGAGCATATGGTCCGAGTGTGTGTGTGCAGATGTGTCTGCGTCTGTCTTTGGTGTGTGGTTCTTGCATGCAGAGGGCATTGTGGGCCTCCAGAGACAGATTTCTCTGTTTGATTAGTTTTCTCTCTCAGGCTTTTCCTCCCCTCCTCCAGCAGCTCAGAGCAGAATACATTTAGAAGTACAGTCCATTTGTTACTGTCTCGTTTCTGGTTTATGTTTCCAATTCATCAGCTTGTAATCAGTGCTAGATATTTCAACTTTTAGTCATTTTTCCTAATTTCTTCAATATAAACGTCAGAGGTATCTGAAAACAAATAGCTGCTTTCAGGCTCAGAGACAATCCAGATAAGCAGAAATATAAGTTCGTAAGATAACATGCTGATTGATGGGCTGAGTACCTGCAGCCTTTCTCATTTACCCTCAAATATTGTCTGGACCAGCTGGAGTCATGCTTTTTAGTCCTCATGTTTTCTGTGATGGATGATCTACCGTAGCTGATTTTTTTATCCTGTACACAAATAAATGGAAGCAAAAAATCCTCTTCTGGAGGGAGGAAAACCTTTCACTATGTTGATTTTGAACTCATGCCACTTTCAATAATACAAAGGCATTGGGCACCCCAAAAAAAGTCAAGCAGGAAGTGTCAGGGAACACATGGACATCTCTCTGGCTCTTTCTGGTTCTTAGCCATCTTGCTGGTTTTGCAGAAAGTCAATATTGACTTTAAGTCATGAAGCAAAGGCCTTAGATCTAATGCAATTTACTACAAACAGTAAAACTCGGAGATGTAAGGTGGGGTGCCCCCATGCAAAAACAGACATATGAAGACGTATGGAAGATTATTTTGATTCTCAGTTATGCTGTGACAAAAGCTGTTAAATGGAAAAGGCATGAGGAAACGGTAGAGGAAGGGAGATGAGAAGGAGGAGGAGAGGGTTCGGCGAGGCCGGTAAGGCAACACAGAGAGGCCTGGGCGAGGTGTTAGAGGCCAGTAGGTGAGCGTGTTTAGCAGGGGGCAGACAAAAGGAAGGGCTAAAAGCTTGAGAGTGGTGCTGGAGGAAAAGGGCAATGAAGGGGAAGAAAGAGGCAAGCAGGAGGGGTGAGAGGAGTTTCAGGGTGGCAGTGAAGACCACTGAAGCTCTGCAGGAGTTTGGGAACCAGTGAACCTTACTCTACCCCCCTATTCCTTCTCTTCTCATCCCCCTCTCCATCAATGTGAGGAAAGCCTCCTGGCGTGTCGGCGATGCATTTCCCATGAGCTTTAACATGCTGCCCATTAACCCCTCTCTGTAACGTCTGCTATGCGCTGTTATTACAGAGTGTGCTGTGGAATCTGTATGAAACACAAAATAATATTTTGCAGAACACAGAATAACATTTTAAGGGTAAGCGAGGATGATTAAGATAAAAGGAACATGGAGCGGTGACAGTGGGGAGGATTAGGGTTTCAGGGTGATGACACACTGGTTGTCGGTTTTGGCCACGGCCGTCATCAATCATGCCACCATTTTGGTCCAGAGAAACTCATCTAATGGATGGTTTGCTGCTCAAATTTGCAAAAATATTTATAGTCAGGGGTTGGAAGGATTACTTTAAAAATGTATCCTGATATATTTATAAATTTATATATTTATAAATTGTCCCTTAAAAATTCAGTAACCTAATCCAATTAACTTTTTAAAAAAATAAAATGTCATTTAATAAGTTTCTGTGATTTGTAGATTACCATAAAACCGTCTGACTGTCTCACCGAATGACTGACAGATAGAACATAGCAAAATTTAAAATGCTGCTCCTTGGAAGGATACGGCGGTCATGGTATTCACTGCTCCAATCAATGACTGCTTTTCAAGGTAGCTCAGACTTTAGTAGTCTACTGTACCTGTGGTTCTTCATTTCTTCATATATTCTGGATCCATGCTGGATATCGGGAGGCATTCAAAACATGGAGCTAATGTTTGTGCAGATCAGTAGGTTGCTGGCGAGACGTGTCCTTGACGTGTCATTTTCATCTGGCGTGGGAACTGGTAGAACTTTTTTATTATTGTTTACTGTAAAGTTCACCAATTATAAACCTGCCTAATAATCCCCTGTCTGAGTAAACATGTTTGTTATCTGACTCCATCCTGTAACTATGACTAACCAAATACAGCTACTATTTTTTCTTTTTCTAATTTCGTAACACTCTTACATGTATTCCATTACTCCTCATGCCTGTTCATATTTCCCGTGGGATGAATTGGCTCATTGGACCGGCCCCATTTCCAAACATAAAATATTGTAAAATTCTTTCAGACTTTTTGTTTCCTTTTTTTGACAATGTTTTTGAAATATGACCTCTCTAGATTATCCACATGGTAACTACTAGAGTAAGGAGAGATTTACAGCAAAGTGAGGGTCCTGACAGGCAACTTTCCACTTGGTTAAAGAAAATATTTTCCCAGGAGATATTTTTTTTAGCCTTTTTTTCATGTACGGCTGTTGGAACAGACACATGGCTTTTAAATCATTCATGGGATACGCAGACAGCATAGCATCTGTATGCAGGCTCTGCGGCACTCAATCGGCTGCGGGATGAGCTGCTCGTAATGTACTTCCTGTGTAGACGTCGTGTTGTGGGTTGCATGACACTACACCTGTCAGCGATGACATAAGAGCATGTAAATCTCAATCCACTGCTCACGAAAAAGTTAAATATTTGGCTTCTATTAGGGAGGGAGTAGTTCATGTGTTGGAGGGAAGGATTTCAAACACAGCCTCTTCACAGAAGACATGTTCATGTGTAGGGAGAGAAAGAAGAAACAAAGAAATTCATTTGGTTTCCTCAATTTAAGACGGGCTTAATATTACTATCATCTTAGAATAACACGCACATCATTACTGATGTTATTAACACCTGCCCTTCAATACAATGTGTATCTAAAAGATCAAACTTTTTTCATGAAAAAAAATCCCTCATTTCTTTTCCTGCGGAGTAACATTTCATTCATGTTTTAAATTATATGTAAGAAAAGTAAATAACAGTAAATAACACACAGGTATGTGGCAAATCTGATGAATAAACCTTAAAAGCAAAATCCACTTAGATGCACCCACATCCTGACATTTGTTGAAATAAAAAAGGTCTTGTATTAACTGATAAGAAGGCACAGCTCCATCCTTAGCTTGAATCACTGCTGTTGCCTCAGTATGCGTGTACCAGGAGCGTCTGGATGAACACGATCTGGATGAACACGAACTGGGTATGATGCAAAATACCTCAACATCAGTCACACCCTGACACTCAGACTAACAACTCTGATCTAATCCTGCAGAATATCAAACAGAATGGGAAGAGTTTGGGAAGAGATGAAGGGAGTGACCACAGAAGAGACAAACAGATGAGGCAGGGAGGTCGGGAAATGGGCAGGGAGGGGGTTCAAAGTGGAGATGGGGGGAAAGAAAGGGAGGGTCTGGGAGAGAGTTAGGAGAGCTCATGTGTAAAATTAAGAGAATAAAACCCTTTGTAATCTGCTCCTTACCCGATGGCCAGTCACTAGTTAGTCTTTCCTCACTGGATCTCTTCAATCAGCTAAAGCTCTATAAGCCTTTTCAGATTTAACCAGGGCTTCCCCTTGTCTTAAAGGTCATTTTATTGGCAAACTGCACTAGGCATGCCAACATCACATGAAATTCCATCTTAATAATGTGTCACATAAACATCTGGTATGATTTAATTCTGCATCAACCTCTTTCGCCATCATTTCTTAAGAGCTGTGAGCACTGTACGCTTAGGAGGCCAATGTGGAGTGTGTTTTGTCTGAGTGGCCCCCAAAGCCAGAAGCTGGCCTGCCTCATCAGCCTCCTCTTGTCCTGTTGCCCATGACGACACATCCCACCTGGAGCGAGGCCAGCAAACCATTAAGGAGATCAAAGCTGGGTAAAATGAATGAAGCCCACTCTCTTTTTCTGCCTCATTCACGTGTTTACACCTGACAGGCTTGTTTTCTCTCTAGTTGCACTTCATCTCTCTCTATCGTCTAAATAGTCCGCCGGAAATTTGTCTGACTTGTCTTTTTTATCTTTGCAACAGAAGGTCAATGGAGAGGAGTAGTCCATGTTAAGATCAGAAGTGTATGAGTCAAGAAAATACTTTGGGCTTACGCATATTGGTTAAGAATTGTTATAAGAACCAACGCTTTCAGAGATGGAAAAAAAACATTTTCTTTCCTATCTAAGTCCAGTTACTCTTGTCACTAGTTTACTTGCAGGTCAGTATTTCAATTAATATCCACAAACATGTTTGCTGTCCTATTTATCAATGCTTGGCGAGGATAACCATACTCAATAATTATGCTATATGAAGTTTTGAATATGAAGCTTGAATAAGGGAGCACTAAGGAAGTGATTGACACAGACAGTTGGAGGGGAATGACAGACTGGTAACACAAACATTTTTGCGTTCCTCCCAAGCTCCATTTGCTGTGCTTTAACAGTAGTGAAACCACGAGGTTCTCTTGGATCCTTTTGTCTTTTTCTTCCAATCCAAGTGGAAACAGGGAGTCACCTGACAATAGGCCAAATTTGCAGCAAACGTCTCCTCCAGGAGTGACTCCATTATTGTAAGATTAGTGTAAAGTCAAATAAATTAGAAGAGACTTGTAATTCTAGCTTGTGCTTTCGTACGCCAGCAGGATCAGACTTGTGTGAATTATACTGCCTTTTTCTCCCAATGAACTAGCAAATTAATATAACTGAACAGAAAATACATGTGTAAATTTTATTCTCTGGGACAGCTGACACTTGCCTCACGCTTCCTGAAATATTATCCAGGAGTAAATGTAGGCATGCATATATTACGCATAGGCTATGAATATGACTGCATATTTCTCCAAAGATTTACACCAGTTGAAGCTATTAAATCAGACATAAGGTGAGCAACTCGATCCATAAATATTAATGTAGGCTTTGGCAACATGTCACTGATGATTTAGCAATCATGATATATGTAATAGACAGGGTATTAAAAGTTTCTTTTTTCCTCTGGAGAGTTTGAGCTAAAATCAGTCTTCTGCTCACATTTCCTTTCTCTACTTTCTGTCCAACACAAATTTTCCAACCTCTTCCAAGAGTCCAGCGATCTCTTTCTTCCATGTTTGTTGCACACAGTCTTCAAAGCTGATGGAATATTTGATTTGCCTCCCTCAGAGAGGCTGACTGGATGTGGTTTGCACAGAAAAGTCAGGAGAGATAGGTATATGATTTAGTGTGTGGAGTTTATCATTGCAAACGATATCTATTACTACAGCTACTGACATGTTATAATTAGTCTGTCAGACAGTCTTTGCCTGAGACTCAAAAGTTGTCTGGTTTGAGTAGCAGCTCAATATCTCCATGGAGACCCGACAGGCGGTGGTGGTTGCTGATGGTTCTGCAGACACTGAAGACTCCAACAAAATTCTGAAATTGGTGAATTTAAAAAGAGGGCGGCACAGTGGCGCAGAGGGTAGCGCTATCGCCGCACAGCAAGGCGGTTCTGGGTTCGAGTCCTGCTCTGTGTGGAGTTAGCATGTTCTCCCCGTGTCTGCGTGGGTTCTCTCAGGGTTCTCTGGCTTCCTCCCACCTCCAGAAACACGCGCTTCAGGTGAATTGGCCGCTTCAAAGTGTCCGTAGGTATGAGTGGTTGCGTGCATGCTTGTCTGTGTTTCTGTGTGGCTCCGCGGTGCACTTGCGTCATGCCCAGAGTTTCCCCTGCCTCACACCTAAGCCATCTGGGATAGGCTCTGATTACCTTTACTGAAGACCATTTGTACATTAAACTCACAAAATGGATTATTGCATTACACCAACACACTCATTGGTTATTTCTGCATCTAACTGGCAAAGATCCAAGTCTTACATTGGCTAGAACACTGAGGAGCCCAGTGTATTCTCTGTCACACGCTGGAGACTCACCACAATCACATGCAACCTAACAAATATTACAACAACGCGGATGATGGTAATCCAATCACACTATAGTCAGGCGTGGGCTAAAAGAAACATTTCATATGACTCGGTTAGTGTTACACTGATTGAAAATATTTGCAAGTTACAATTCTACCCTGGAAGTCACGTCAGAAGTCAGAGGTTTTTAGAATAACTTATTCCTGTACAGTAGTATCCCAGGTGCAGCCTGGTTTACACGGGAGAGGAATGTGATTTATCTGTGTGTATATTACATTATCAACAAACACAGGAACATGATGCTTCTGAAGGAGAGCAGAAAGGAGTGCAAAGAGGAAAACAGCATAGCGATGCTTGGTTTTGGTACTTGCAGATATGTGGACTTGCCTGCATGCTGCATTTTCATGGGCGTTACTCTGATATTGACTTCCATCTGTGTACTTTAAGGTCAGTTGCCTGGTAATAGTGAACCAACACAGCTGTGCCTCACAAGAACAGAGGAAGTGGTGGAGGACTGCAGTGATTTGCAGCCCCTAAATTTAAAGAAAGTGCTCACTCACACTGCATTTGAGTTTACATCCACTGAGGAATGGGATATAGAAGATCAGTAGAGAAAACACCATAATTTAGTGAAGTTTAAAAAATTCTTCAAATCCAGGGAGAGTCTCAGCTTGTACCACTGTTCATATGAACATGTTGCAACAGGTACTTGTGGTCAGGATTGTATTTTTAAGATACTTCATGACCGCACAGCAGATGATAAATCCATCAAACACGAAACAATCCATGTGGTAAGCTTTTTGCTTCTTCATCCAAACCAGGACTCTGATTGAAATGAGCCAGGAAGCTGCTTCTTCAATTCTGTACAGATGTCGGTTTCAACATAGAAAGAAAGCAAAGAATTCCTTCTCTCTCTAAAAAAAACCCCCCTTTCCTCCAAGTAAAGCCTTAATACTTTTGTCCACTTAAATTCCAGATAAGAAATATTTAAACTTGTCCTTTGTTGGTATTCTATGAAGGTTTACTTTTATGGCATCTGGAAACTTTTTCCACCAATGGGAGTGTGTGGATAATCTGCTTGCTTGTTTAAGCCTGGCTGAGGATCTGAGGGAGTCTAACTTGTGAAACCCGGGGCAGTGGGGATCACTAAAGACAGTTCAAAGACGCCCCCTGCTCTCACAGTCAACAGTAGGCACAAGACGATGTGGTATTGTGGTTTGATCTGGAGCACACATTGCAAGTTTAAATCTGCACATCTATGCTCAGTAATGAATGAATACCAGTGTTAATCAGAGAATCTGCCTCGTTACTCTTCTTCTCACGAGGACTTCCTGCTCCTATTCACTCCACGATCCTCTGTTTAAGGTCACAGCTTTACCAAAAGCTTAATTAAACAACGGATTGTATAAGATTAGGGATATTCGATCAGTTTTCATGGTAAGCTGACAAACAGGTCCCTGTAGAGGGAAATACTCGACTGACTGCAGTAATACTAGCAGATCTTTAGGGAAACACCGGTATTACACCCAGTCTAGGAGTGCCTGAGCCATAATATGAACAAACCCCATCTTCCCCAAGTCCCAAGGATCCACCAGACGAATGGTTGAAGTATATAATGAAAGTCAGAGTATTTATTTACAAGAATTGAATATCAAAAAATATTTTGTGCTCAGTTCAGGTTGGACTAATGCCAGAACAACAAACAAAACATTCCTATCTGCAAAAGAATAGTGATAAACCTAACAGGAAAACCAAATGACGGGATCTAACCTTCCTAACTACATAAACAGGAGAAACAAACCGGCAGTCCGACCCTACTTCTCAACCGAGACTAAGCAGTTCATGCAAAACAATGTATGGCTGGTTGGGAGATGGAGAGGATGAGGATCCGCTGCCTGCAGCCCTGCTGCCCCCGAACCACTGCCATCAGGGCTCCTTATGTATTCAGTAAGGCTTTGGCATAGCCAATCAGGAGAGGGAACAGGTGCGCTCCCCGAATCACTGTCGAGTGATGGCACAGGCTAATCTGCATACATAAGGAGCAGGCAAGAAAACAGCAAAAAGACAATCCCAACACACACAACCAATTACAGCAAGATGTCATCCCTTCCCTCAAGTAGGAATGGCACACTGGCAACTAACCACTGCTGCATCTCAGTCCGAAGTCAAGCATAGAAAAAAAAAGGAATTTGATCTTGTGCCAGTTATTTAAGGATACAGTGATATAGACAATAATGTAAATACTGTCACACTGAATAAGTAATGTAACTTAATGTGAGATTGTAGTTCAATCAAGTCAGTCAGATGGAGATTATCCAGCTCCGTCTATACTATTCTATAGTCTGTGTCCAAACAAATGTCAGATAGTAGCAGTTAGCAGCTGTTCAGGAGTTCCTCATCTTCTGAGCAGGGATAAGATCAATCACCACATAACAACGATGAACCAAGTCATTTAAAAATTACAGTTGAACTCAGACGCGTCTGTGTTATAGCATGTCCCAGCATGCTAATCAAAATCACACGGTTGGACTGTGTCATGCCGCCATTGGTTTGATCAGTGAAATAAATAAAAGTGATGTGGAGAGGGGTGTTGGATGTGATGTCAGTGAGGAATGTCTTCATTCTTTACATTTTTAAGGTGGGAAACTTTTTTAGTCTTTCGCTGTTAAACAAGTGGTGCTTTGGGATTCAAGTTCACATACTGAAAATGTCTGACATGTTTGCCACATTTATCAAGCATGGTAGCATATTAAAATTCACTAAAACAACCCAATTTCTGCTATAGCGTATATAAAAATGATCATCCTAATAAATATTTCCACATTAATGAGCAGTCTCAGAGAACTCACAGTTTAAAACTGAAAAATGACAAAGATTTCCGCCCATATGTAATTGATCATGCGGAGTACATAAAAGTTTCTAAAATTTAATGGGAATCCATCCAGTAGCTGTACAGACATTTTAGTTTAAACTTAAAATGTCAAACTACTGGACACACATCAGCGAAAGTCTTTGGGATGATTTGTGAAGAATGTCTTCTACGTCAATTTATGACGTACATACCAAGATGTTAAAGTCTTGACTACCATTATCATCTACGTTGTGTGTTTGGCTAAAATAGACTCACCAAGTTAAAATAATGGAAGTGACATTAAGAAGGGATTGACAAAGCACAGGCTATGTGATAGCGTGATTCAGGAAGACCTTCGTAACACATATCTGAAAAGTCACATTATTTACCACACAAAATTCACTATTCACACCTCTGCTGTTGGTATTATTATTTCCTGACATGGATTCGAAAACATTGTTGCAAAGAGGAAAATAATAATTCAGACACCTACTTTCCACTTTGTCTCATATTCCTACTGTTGTACATTGCACCTATTCAGTGCAATATGCAACTGCGGACCTGACTGAACAGCTCTGGAAAACAGGTAAAAATCAGTCTTCAGTCACTGACAACTCGATAGTAACCCTTCAGAAAGAATGATTCTGGTTAAACTCTTCTTATTCAGTTTTGCTAACTTTGACTGGAGCTTTGGCATAATTGTGAAAGAAGCCTACAATGTTCAACATTTGATCTTTTGTTTTAGTCTTTCAAAATAAATGTGTCTAATTACATAGATTCACCTAAACATTTAAGTATCTCATATAAGTCAAAGTCAGCTTTATTCTCAAGTGTACCATCTATGCACGACAAACAGCACAGATGAAATTTCATTGCCCTCTGACCCATGGTAAACAGGCAGTACAACAAGCAGTACAACAGGTAGTATAACACAGGCAGTGCAACATAGGCAGAACAACAGGAAGTACAAGAGGCAGTACAACACTGGCAGTGAAGCTTATGCTAAAGTAATGCATTGTTAGTTTTAATTAATAGGTATAGTAACTATTCTCTAGACCTCTAGCTGTGCAGTGACAGGTGAATAAAACTCAAGAGCACTCAGTAGTGATCGGTTGGGTTGTCTTCGAGGTGCAGTTGTGTGTAACAGGGGCTTTGTTTCATTTCTTCACATGAAGACATCACAGACCCTCACAATTAGGAAATGAGCAACCTCTGCCTGCCACTGACTGAGGGGGAGTGGAGCAACAGACACGGGGAGGAAGAGAAGAATGTTGGATGGAGGGGAGCAGTCCAGTAGTCATGCTTACTTTACTGTGCAGGTTAATTACCATACTGACAGACTGATTACTTAGAGTGACAGAGGAGGGGGTATAGCAGCAGCTGTACTCCTTAACCTTCAAAGTGTGTGTGTGTGTGTGTGTGTGTGTGTGTGTGTGTGTGTGTGTGTGTGTGTGTGTGTGTGTGTGTGAGCGTGCGCGCGCGTGTGTTTGTTTGGGAGGGAAAGTGAAAGAGGAGGAGAAACTGCTGTGTGACTAATGAATGGTTAAAAAAATGGTCATGAGTATTACCAGACCTGGATGAACATCATCATGTGGTTGACAGCAAAATCTGCCTCTCATTTGTGTGTGTGTGTGTGTGTGTGTGTGTGTGTGTGTGTGTGTGTGTGTGTGTGTGTGTGTGTGTGTGTGTGTGTGTGTGTGTGTGTGTGTGTGTGTGCGTGCGTGCGTGTGTGTGTGTGGACACCTGGAGCATGAATAGAGTGTTTGGGATGTCTGGATATGTATACATTTCAGTTCAGGGGTCACAGCAAAGGTCCATCACGTCACAGCAGTTCGAAAACAAACACATCAACAGACACACACCCACAGGATCATTTTGTTGTCAGTGGCTTCTGGCATTGGTCACATGATTTTGTTAATTATCAACATACAAACTTCTTAAATGATTACTCAGACTCTAAACCCAAACAGTAGACACAATTTCCCCATACAAACTCACATTTGGTGCATACTTGTATTTGAGGATATTTACAACAGGACAGATGGTTGAATGAAGCGACCTGACCTCTGCAGGCACTGGACCCAACACACAGATGTGTGTGTTGACACTAGTTTAAACACAGCTGCTTTTATTTAGTCGAATCTTATTTAGTACACAAAACACACCAGTGGATGACTACTGAAAGGAGTTTGAAACAGTCCGTTAATTCAAGCTCACTTTAATATACAATAAATTCATGAAGAAAATGACTGCACCTCATTTCAGCTGCGTGGAATCAGATTTTCACGTGTGCATCATGCTGCCCCAAACAACCCCACTGACCTCATCCTGTGACATTATAGATCACTGGGGCGGCGAGGCGCTATGTAGCTTAAGTATTTTTTGTCTTCTGCTGGGGATCAAAGCCAGCTCCTCCTATAGGAGCTGTCTCTCTCAGAAGGAGGATTAGGCAAACAAATGCGTCTCTGGCTCGCCGTCTCCTACTGAAGAAAGGAGGAGGGGTGTTTTCCCATGGTACAATCATCAGATCTTAATGAGTACTTTTACCAGACTTTAATTCAAAATGATCATCGTTTGAGCTTCTTTATTTGACCATCTGTGATCTCTACTTGCTAAATTTGGTCATAAACGTCCAAAACAAATGTTTCAGTCTGATGCAGACAGAACATATTCGGGAGCAGCGGTAAACCCTGTCTCCTTGTCTATATTAGGCAGTCATCTTTGATATGAATCTAAAATAAAACTGTGCAGCTGTCTGTTCCACCTGTCCAGCTCTCTCAAAACACAGGTGACTCCTCCATCAACACCAGACACAACACTGTCATTGGCTGCTGTACAGATTTGACTGTGTGTATGTGTGCGTGCACATGTTGCGCCCGAGATGCACGAGGACAGGAATAGCTGATGTCACAAGCAGTTTTCATTAGGTGTGCTGTTCAGGCGTTGTGACATTTCCATGCCCCTGTGCCTCTCAGCACAGTCATCTGCCAAAACTTGCATGGTCACACAGTCCTAACCTTCTCGGACAAATGACAAGTATGCCATTACAATGGCCGACTTCACAACTCACACTGGATGTACTCTGTGTGTCATGAAACTGACACTGTCAGTATGGAATGCATATCTACTGTACAGTGAGTGACATACTTTTGATTGGAGCAGTTCGTTTTTGTACCATTGATGTTGTTTTTATTACATATCACATGTTAGCCTAAATGTATCATAGATGGACATATGTTCCACATATGTACAATAACTGTTGTTTATTTCTATTGTAGTGTCAATGAATGACAAAGATAAGGTTATAATTGGAAATATAGGGAGATAAACTTTGCCAAGACTTAAAAAAAATTCCAAATTTTTGTTTACTTGAACTCTTCAAAGCTAGAGCCAGGAAAGGATTCTTTTATCTTAGCTCAGTCAATCATAAAGAGACACTAGGATGAGACATTAATAAACACATCATAGCTTAGTGTGTTCACACAAATTAAAATTATAAAAACACTCTTTCTTCTAAGCTAAGCTAAATAAGCCACGCTAGGTAAGTGGTTCTTTGTTGTGGCTTGAAAGGTATGACAATAGTAATACACTGTTACTCACAGCAAGAAAATAAAGGAAAATATTTACATAAAAATTACAATTTCTATGCAATTTAATACACACAGAGAATTAAACATGAAATTCATAGAGGAGAAATAAAATTGAAAAGGGATATTGTGCATCAAATTAGACACGGGAAGGTGATTTGAATTTCTTTATGTAGTTTGTAGTATGTACGTTCAGCTTCCAGTCCTGCCTATTTCAAAAGTAACTATGCAAAATCCAAATAAACATATTCAAGGAAGAAAACTCCACAGTGACAGGTTAATTTGCTATGTGTGCAGAGGAACTTGAGCAAACTATAACACTGCTGTTTGGAAGTTGGCCGGCTTGTAGTTGTACCGGGTCAACACACATTTCTTTCTGAAGTGACATGCAGCGGGCTGACATGTTCAGAACTGTTTCACTTTGTTTCCTTTTTATACACAAACAACGTCCTACTGTCATCACTCCATCCTTCAAATACCACAGGGCCCCCTTAAGAGTGACTGGTAGTCAGGCCCCCTCGATTTCTCCTGGAAAACATGTCCCCAAAGACGGAACTTTTTCTCAATGAAAGGTCAGAGATTTTCTTCTCTCTGGGTTTTTAAGCAGAATCCAAAATAACAGAAAATATCCAATCCTCCTCTGCAGCTTTGGCTGCAATTTCTACAACCTAATACAGAACGTTCCTCTCCACTGAAAGGTCCTTTCAGAACCTCAACGCCTTCTCCCCCCTCATGTCTTGTGACATTGGGATTGCATTACACTCTGACTGACATCCCAAGACACTGTCCCTGATTTTGTTTTACAAGTGGCAGTCAATCTCTCACCCTGTAAACCTGCCAACCAGCTTCAGTGTGTATGACTGGGAGTTGTTCTCTGGCTGTAATTTAAGCTACTCTGCGATGATAATGGATTTAACAGGTTCCTCTGACCAGATGTGCACAGCAGCCTCAGGATAAGTATCACTTTGTCTTTATTTCGTCTCAGGTGGTCCTCCCTTTTCAGCCTGGTAAGTCTAACCGGGAGGTCTTTGCCACGCCTCTTCATCAATGTTAACTTTCCATCATACACCTCACCTGAGAGTTCTTATCATACACCGGTAGCAAAAACCTCATGCTCCATCGGAACCTCTCACTTTTCCTCACAGCTCATCCAACCTGAATACTCTGACCTTAAAAGTCAACCCAACATCACACCGATGTGCTGATAATCTCACTGTCAAATGCTTTAGATTCCTTATTCCTTCTTTTCATGAAGAAGCTTTATAAATCTTTAAAATCAATTACTTCTGCAGATTTGACTACTTTAAGCCTCTGTCAGCATCACTTATCCAGTTTGGTTGCAGCTGTTCTATCTTCTCTTCTTATGTTTTATATGAGTCGTCCACTCTTAGCAAGAAAAACCATAAAAATACACTTTTGTTTTCAAAGGTTCTGGTAGTTTTTGAACTGAATTTTTTATTATATCAAGTAATGTACCAAATTGGGTCAAGAAAAAAAGACAAGGAGGCTTCGTCTTCATTATTAGGTCTCTTTTTTCATTAGTCACCAAAGTACTTCTTGACTCCTTATTCACTATCCGTCTTCATGTTTTATATAACACAAGATGAAACTACAGTAAAAGATTAAACCAAGAACACAGACACACAAACACAGGTTACACGATGCACATATGATGACAACAGATTTTTTTTGTATCTGAACATTAAACTTGGGACATAACCAAAGGCTAACTGTTTTCTTCTAATCTAATTTAACATTCAATTTCCCTCCAAGTTCATATAATGTAAACTGAGTTAAATGATGCTTTAGCAAACATTCAGTCGAAGTTATTTTTTTATTTCACACAGTTTCAGTCCTGATTTCCTGCTGTCATTGTCCGAGACTGTCAATTATGGCATCAGCATGAATTGGTCCCATCTATCCAATAGCATAGTAACACACCTTCATTGTTGGCAATCTTATGCTTGATTTTTGTTCCTTCACGCTGCTGTAATGTAAAGCCTCCACTGCTCTGTCTCTGTAGATTCTACAACCAGTCATTTCCTCAACCTCTCCAGCCTCATCAGGCTGAGCAGAGTCCTGACCCACCACCACCACGAGTGTCTGGACTGCATGGAGGAATTCTGCTGTTCAGAGCAGGTGTCTTAGTTATAACAACAACTGTTTAGTCGCACTGACAAATTTACATTTTTACAGTTTGAAGAGTAATGCAACATTTAAAAGCATTTTCAAGAAAGGCGGACAGACTGACTGTATTTGTGTATGGGGTGCGGGCCATTTGATATTACGTAGTTTGCATTGTTTTATTATGACAAAATAATTATGATGTGTGTTAAGTTGTATTAGTCAGACATTTATTAAAGTCATACAACATGTTTCCATGGTTTGTTTTCTTTAAACTAGAAAAATAAAGCCTCTCTGGAGAATCTTAATTCTTAGAAAATGCATGCTGGGAAGCCTCCTAAAGTACTTAGCAAGTTTAAGCTGCTTTAGAAAGTTAATTTAATGAGATGAGCTAATTCGCTATATAACATCTATTCATCTCATCATTTTAAGTCCAATGACCTTAAGTCAGCTTAATGCTTTGGACTTGAATAATTTCTTATGTCACATTAGTGAGGAAAGGTTCTGCTCAATTACTGTACAGTGTTTTACAGTAACCTGATTCTTCATAGTGATGAAAAACTGAGAAATACACCCATCCATTTAAGAAGATTAATGGTAGATAATATTTGATAAATTGGTTCTTTTTGACTCTTAACCTTTCCCAGATATGAGAGTCCATGGAGAGGAGGGTGTGGATGAAGTAGGAGCAGCAATATGATGGGAAAATTGAACTGAAAAGAAAGAAAGAGTGGAGCAGTGGGAGAAGGAGAATAAATTGGGGGTGAGTAAGGAGTGGAATGAGGCTCTCAATGCCTTGAGGGGTAAGGCAGGGGGCCAAAGGTAAGAGGGATGGGGTCTGCACTGTCTGGGTGGTGGGACCACAGGGAATGAAGGATTTATTAGGTAGCGCATCTGACAGGAAATAAAGACGGAGTGGTCAGTCTTGCTGAGAGGCAATGTTCCAGACATAACTGTATTTTTCAGTAAATTGCATAGAATGTGGGTTATGGAAATACTGTGATATAAGCACACTTCTGGCAGATTATTAATTTCTTTAAGAGAATATCATGAAAACACTGTTGATGTTATCCAATTGAATAAAATTGTTAAATCTAGGTTATTCTTGATGAAAAAACTGAGGGTAGTTTTGCTGTGTCTGAAAAAATATCATTAATCTTGTTCTGGAAGTGTTTGCTTGTTGTTTGGATGTCACTCTGAGGGTCATGTTCCTTCATGTTGTGTCTGCATTTCTTGTGATGTGTTGATTAACAGATGGAGCAGAAAGTCAACTGGATACCTCAGTCGCTCCACTGGTTAAGGGTCATCTATTTTCTCTGTCATTCACACACAGATATTTGAGAGGAAAAGAATGAAAGGAATGGAGAGCAAAAAAGTCATAGGAGAGCGGTGACTTTGAAGATTCCTCATGATATATGTTATTGTCAAGAGTTCTCATCCAAAATGGGAACCCTAAGCGACACAGACAAACAGATGAAACACCCAATGGCATTGAATTTGACACAACTAGAAAGAAAATGTGAAAGATCCTTTTTATCACTGTACTGAGAGCCAACAGCAAAACAACACAAGACCAAATCATTGCTGGGCTTCCAGCAATTCCCACTAACAGTACCGACAGATCCCAGAAAAACGGCAAATTAGCTTTAAAGAGAGCAAAACAGCCATTATACAGCTGTGTTCACAATTTAACATGGCTTGAATGTCTGGACACAACCTGGCTCTATTTGTGACTTTGGAGTAGATATATAGGTTCCCTTCATGTGGTTTTGACATCCCACAGTGACTCCTCAATAATGACACCAAATGACTGTACTTTGCTTCCTTTCCAGGAGATCAGGATATCGCTCATTCAATTTGTAATACTTCCTGACTACTATACCAACAGTCAGCGCAGACCTTCTGAGAGCCATGTGGGCTAAGTAAATGAAACAGAATGTTAAAGAGAACACTTAAGATATGAGTAACTTGAAGTGAATTCAAGCTTGAACTTCTGCCTCCAACGTCTTTTCACAAACCAGTTTTCTAGGAAGAGATAGAATACTTAAAGAAAGCTGCAGGAGATGGACCAATTAGAAGCTAACTTCATTCTGACATCTAAGTTGTTCTTGAGATCTCAGCTTCTTCATTGGAGCAGATTGGTTAGTTGTGGTTGTGTGCTGCCATGTCTCTACTTGAACCAGCCACCAATCACAATGAGAATGTCAAGTCAGAACAGTGGTTGGTCCGAAAATGGCAACTGGTAAATGTTGTTTGGACATAGGTCAGCATGCAACAGCTAATATTCTGGCTGAAATGTCAGACTAAATAATCAAGTAAGGATTGGACATGATTTACAGAGCCAACAGATGAACATGAATTGGTTTGCGATGGTACTTTGGCAAACCCTCCATGACATGCAAATAGGGTGGAGGGAGGTTGCAGGTGGTAGCCACCTCTCAGACAGACTTTGCACAATGGAACCAAAATACATTTCCTTCTCAGTGATCTTTTTGATGCGTTCTAACTGGACCAAGCATCATGACGCCACCATATTGCATGCCAAGATTCTGGAACATGGAGAGACATGACTTACGACACATTGGAGAACATAACTTCTATGCTTATTTGTCAAATAATAGACTTCTTTTTGCTACCTCATAGTTAAATCCCCTAAAGCAGGTTTGCACACTTGAACATATTATTGCAGCATCATACTTGTTCAAAATGCCGGGGCACTTCATTCATACAGATATCTGTTTCAGCACTTAACTGCGTTGTAAGGCATCACAGAGTTAGAACAATGACATACCATATCACTTTCAAACAGGTATCGGGATGGAATAAGGGAGCAACAGAATAAAAATACTGTCTTCGGGTGGCTTCTACAGGTCTGCTGTCTATATGGAAGGAGTAAATTGCTGAGCCGGCTGGATGGAACCAGGGTTGACCTCTTGTCAATGTGTTACTGTATGTAATGGAGCACACTGAACAGTTATTTTTCAATGGTATTCAGGTATTCAATCTTTTTGTGAAAAAAGCATAAAGGGTTATGGTTTGGGTTTGGGTTAGGGTAATGTTATTGGCTGTGTGTTGTCATTATATTCTGTTTTTAGCTCAGTGCTATTAAGCATACTAACATGCTGGCCCTGACTGTGCTAAATTGCAAGAATTATGTCTGT
Source organism: Antennarius striatus (assembly GCF_040054535.1). Taxonomy (NCBI): domain Eukaryota; kingdom Metazoa; phylum Chordata; class Actinopteri; order Lophiiformes; family Antennariidae; genus Antennarius; species Antennarius striatus. The sequence continues at coordinate 11,686,371 of NC_090794.1, read as the reverse complement.
GGAAAGATGTCATATTTCCACTGAAACCAAAGATTTTAACCAGATGGTAGTAATACGGAAAAAGTGCCAGGATTTATCTTACTGTAACTTTGAATATCTGTGGCAAATTCCATTCAAATCCACCCATTAGTTGAGATATTTCACTTTTAACCACAGATATCAATCCCATTCTGGAGCTAGAGGAGTTACATGATAGCCAAAGTTAGTAGCACTCATTTTCTGGGGCACAAAATCAATTTTGACAATGCAAATCAAGATATAAAAACACAAACTTCAAGGGTGACTGCACATTTATTATACTGTACTCATATTTTGGGAAGAGAACAGAGCTGTTCAATTTATGGGGTCAAGCAGTCACCACTGTGCAATAGGCACAAAGTTAGAATAACATCTGTGGATAATATTTTCCATTCTATATGACAAACAAAATATCCTGTCAGTAGGAAATATCTAAGGTAAGTCATCTAACCAGTGTTTGTAACAGCCAAGGGGAGTGTGCCTCTTTATCTTTAGCTATCTAAAAAGTAATATTACTCTGTGTTTTTGTAAAGTATGACCACCATGCTCTTATGAATAAGAGGTAATTTAATTTCCAACAGGGCCCCAGTCTACTGAGGCATCTCTGCTTGGAGCGGATCCTCTAGGATCCCCTGCTATTATTTAAAGATCACAGACCAACCCAACCAACCAGGCCTGTTGGGAACAACAGCTCCCACTCTCATTACATATCTTAATAATGCCTTTTGTTATTTTTTCTTTATGGTACCTGTAGACAATGACAGAGGCAATTATGTTTCCACATTTAAAGACTGGTTGTGAAGGTTAGCCTCTAGACATGATGACCCTAAAGTCCGTCTAAATCTTTATAAAGTGCAAAATAAACAGTCATATAAGCATGTATTAATAAACCAATGGGGACATAGATTATTGTGATTTTCATTGTCCTTCGGTTCACTGCTGGGATTCATATCTCAAGTATGAGGTAAGAAATCACACCCCTGAGTGGGATAAACGATAACTGTGGTTGTAGTCCTTCCAATAGGATGTTGTATGAGCTGTGTAAACAGATCACAAGCCTCACATTTGGCTATTCTTGAAGTTCAAACCGATAAAGTAAGCTGTTCTGTTTCAGTGTGTCTGAAGAAAATGTATTTGAAGATAACACAAACATTGCTAACAAACACTCCTTTCAAAGGCCAGACCCCAGGGGTCTTTGGTGTGATTGGCAGTCAATGTGATTGCAATCTGGCAGCGGTCCCAGAGAAATGTTCAGAGACCAGATTTGTATACTGTATATGGTCAGGTTAGAGGTTGTCTGTGTCTTGTTGAACAGCATTAATGCCTGGACAGACAGCTTTCTGTTGGATTCACTGTACAACCCTGTACAGACACAAACATGGGAAATCTAGTTTTATTCCAATTGGGTGTTTCTCACATTTATTTGGTTCTGACTAATGATGTTGCACTTGCCACCTTCATTGATTAAATGAAAGAAAGTCAACCAGGGGCAGGTTGCGCAAGCCTGCAACAGCTTTCCAAAAATCACATTTTTTACATTTATGTTGTCAAACGTCTTCAAATGAAAGTAGCTCATGGGGATGACCATTGTGTTTTAGGCATTACTAGAGGCAACTTTCCAGCCCTGGTGGCTGAAATAAGCATCCTTTTTCGGGTCCAGCTTTGGAGATAATGTGAGGAGCTACGGCATCCACGAGGAACTCAAAGTAAATGTGCTGCTACTTTGCATCGTACCTGCATCTGGTAAGGCTGACTCTTTTTGAAGGTTTTCCTGGCCTGTCCAACTGTGACTCCAGGGTAGACCTAGAGCTCACTGAAGGACTTATGTATATTGTCTTGCCTGGGAACGCCCTGGAGGGGCTGGGAGCTGTTGCTGGGTACAGAAACATCAGAAATACCTGGCTTAGTCTGCTACCACCTTGATCCGGAATGGGATAAGTGGAAGAAACGGATGGATTTTTCAGCATAGCCAGGATTTTCTCAACAATCGTTTTCATGTGTAATGGTTAGAGTCCCCTAAAAGAACAACTAAAAGAAATTATACTGCACAGAAAAGGATGATCATGAAGCAGTTCACATTGTGTTTGCATTCAAACCACAATATATGAAAAATATGTCAGGAATGTTAGCAGAGACGTGACATCAACAAAGGAACTGCAGACACACAGACATTGTGTTGCCAAACATGCACCCACAGATGGGATTGATCCCAGCAGCAGTTAAATGAAAGCATTACCGTTTTATTAGCACTAAAGGGAACTGTGTATTGCCTTCTCATTTTGTTCTTGCAGTTTGTAAACATGCAGGTACTTTACTCGTTTTTGAGTACAAACACTTGGGGGTGGAGCCACATCCCTGCTGTAGGTCATCATATATTTTGTCATGTTAACCTTTCAAAATGGCTTTTTTTGTCAACTTTTGATTAGCTCCAGAAATCAGTGACCGGGTTTTGAAAAGATTCATACTTAAACAAAAAAACATATTTTTCTGAATCTGTGCAAGAGCGGTAGAGAGTGCAAAGTTAGGACAAGGCATTGAGCCACAACAGCCACATTCATGGAAAAACATCAAAGACATCAAACGCAGCCAATCAGATAATGTGGTGGGACTGGATGTGACCAAAAACACATCACATCTGGACTGGTATTTATTAACAATAGGAGGACAAATCACTGGTGAAGTAAGATCAATGTGTTAGCAATTTATAGATTGACAATGCTTTGGTAATTTAAATATGAAAGAACGGCTGTATTTGTCAGTAAGTTCGCAAAAACAATGAAATTCACATGAACATAATCTGATCTTTAAATTTGAATCTTTACGATCATAGGACATGATTCAATTCTGGAAAGTTAGTTGGGAGGCTTTTTCATTTCACATGAGATTTCCACTTAAAATAGGAAAATGGTGCAAAGGTCAAATCAAATAGTGTATTTACAATTTACATTGGTAAAGGTCACCAAAGATACTGTGGATTCTTCACTTTCCTGTAATAGAAAATATTTTGCCAGGGCATGAGTTTTAATGATGTTACTAATACTGGTGCCATGCAGACTATACCTCTTATGAGTGGATGCTCTGTTGCCTTAGGCTGAGCAGATATTACTTCAGGGAAAAGAATCTCATTGAGCGGTCAGATAATGCTGTCTACATCCTGGGAGACTGTCTGCTATCTGGATTTGAACATCACTGTTTGGAGCCCAGGGTGCAAGAGTTTAACATAATTTTCTGGATGATAACAACGGTATGTCTTCCTTGTAAGTGTGGTGGCCTTTTGTGTAAAATATATAGCATATCTGTTTCACATTACTGTGCCTTGCTTGGTTTACCCTGCAACTCATTCAACATGGCGCTCCAATAATCATAGCCACATTTCTGCTGCAGGGAGGGGGCTTTTTGGTTTGGGATGTAAGAAGTTCAGGTCATGATCACACTGTCACATTGCTATGACTGAATGTTATGTGGTGGTTAAAAAATATCCTGTACAAGAGTAAAGCTGAATTAAGGACTCTATCTTGGTAGTGGCTCTATTGCAGTGGATTAAGTAATATTTTTAAATAATTATTGTTTATACAGCTTGAACATCCAGCCAATTACTTAAACTTAGTTTAAAGACTGGAAACACAAGGGAAAAGCTGCCCTGTGTCTAAGAGCAGCTGTCAAGTATTAATTAGCACCTTCTTTATTTAATCACTACATGACATAAAGTGCAAAAACAATAATTTGTAATTTTACAATGGAGCACAGTTTGCCAGACTGTACTTTTTAAACATTTAGCTCTATTGATAGTCGTTGATAGATGTTTGGAAAAGTTTTCACTTCTATCCGTTGTGCTGAAAGTAAAGCTGTAAGCAACAGTTTACAGTACAGTCCTTTAGATAATGGCATTCATGCTCTAATCATGTACTGTGTTATTTCTGATAGCATATCACTGTCTGGCATTAATATGAACAAATACTGTTCAGATTTGACACTTTATGCAAGGTAGCTGTAACATACTGTATATACCCTTATTCTCATCTGCGGTGCTCGAAATTTTTTACAAAAAAATCATCCAGTTACTGTTTTATCCAAGTTTTATCCAATTTTTAGCTGTGCACGCAGCACACAAAAAGACCTTCTTCAGATCAAATAACTTCCACAGATTTCCTGAGGATCAGTACACAAACGAGATCAGAAGTAATTGAAACATGCGGAAAATTTAGTAAAATAATAGGTGGATCCCGCTAAGTTGTAACAGGTGAAGGAGACATTGCAAAAATAGTTCAATAATCAGTAATAAGTAAGTCAGACAAACCAATGGTATGTCCTCCCAGATGTTTAAAAAAAAAAAAACACGAAAAAATGTGAAAAGAAAGATAGTGTATCGAGCTGTTATTTAAAGGTAAAAAAACATCTGTGATAATAAACACATCCTGTCTTTTGTCTTAATAAGCTTTTGGTTGATCTTTATTAATCTGTCCCATTGAAATTCCCACTGGAGATGAGAGTGTCAAAGAGCTATCTCTATTTTAAAATGAATAGTCATTGCTCATGAGGGGAGTGAATCCCTGACATGATCCAGATGCAGCCAAAGTGTAATTGTATGGAAAAACCTTCCGGAACAGAGACGTATAAGTCAACCTGAGATTAGATTGGAACAGCAGACTGTTTTTGTGATCCAAAACCAAAGTGCCAAACCTACATTTATGTGTTTGACTGTATTTCTTATTCGGTCATCTCTTTTTCTGTTGTCGCTTTTGGCCAGACTGAAATAGCAGCTTTTGGATTTCATGTTATTTTGTGCAAATATTCATGATCCACAGGAAATGGATCCTACGGGTGGTCTCCCGACGTTTTCTTTTGGGTCTCCAACAGGTCCCCATTTTCTACTAATCCAGAGAAATACATGTACAGTACTCAGCATCAGGATGGAACAACACGTGTGTCAAATTTCATGATTCTCAAATAAGTCATATACTGTATATAATAGATGTAATGCAAATAATGATAACTTGACTTGTGATATGTAGTTTCAATGTTGAGGTGAGTTAGCAATTTTGGATTTTACTGAAATAATTCATCAATCAACTACATCCAGACCTGTTTGTCCCACTTTTAAAAGTCTCAACAACTTTTATAGATGGTTGTGAATTTTGGCTTATAGCTCTATGTCCCTGTCAGGATAAATCAGCACAATTAAGGTTATTCTTTGACCGCTCTTTGAATGTTACCACTGGGGAAAATTTTATTAAAAATATATATTGTATTGTATTGTATTAAAAACTATATAATTGGCACCAGTACATTAGCATAAAAAATAGACCTGTTAACACACTGATGTCAGCATTGAGCTCAGAGCTCTGTGGGCCTTCGTCAAACTACACAGAGCCTTGGTGACACAGTCCAGGTTCTCAACAAGTTCCAACCTGCAATTATAAGAAGTTCCTTTTATTAACCAGAACCCTACATTCATATCTGAATCACATTGCAGATGGAGATACAGTATATCAGCCTTTTGTTGCTGCTAGATCGAATCCAGGGAGAGATCTCCCATTTCTTCAACAGCTGTGGGGTCTAAGAGCATGAAAGTGCAAATGACACACTGATCAAACATAAGGGATGTGAGGGACTCGCATCTTTGATGCAGTTGTAGTTTCTTTTTTTGCCCATGTGAACCTATGAGGAGACTGACGACGGGGTGTTGATCAGACATGAAGAAACTCAAATCAGTTGAGAGGACTGTGTGTTTCCTCACTGTTCGTTCTTCTCTTTAATCTTTCATTCTTTCCACCATCACAACCCATGAAGGCCTCCAGTGAGCTCCTTGGTGCTTGGGATCATTATGCTCTCCACAACAAAGAGAAAACATCCCACATTTGTAAATGGGCTCTTGCCAGTTGGATAGGTTTTTTAAACAAGCTTTTCTGTGGGGGAAAGGAAGTTAGCTCTGAATTTCAGCAGCCGGCAGTGTGGGTTGAGCTGAAATGAGTTCTAAAATCAGATCTGATTAGGGTTCACAGTGTTTTAGACAGCTGACACTTCCCCGACCCATCTGATGCAAGGCCCTTGTGTGTATTTATACATCTTTTGTGAGATTCTTCCGATTTCCTTGATGATCACTGTGATTTTTAGGAGCTGTGGGGGACTTAATAATCCCAACATTGATTTGTTTCTTTTCCAAGTTTATCCCTTGGACAGTATTTCTTACTTGCCTCTCCTTTATAGCAATGAATATATCCTTTTGAGGTCAGTAAGTTATAAATTGATGAACAAATTAAAACAAATACTGCAAAGCATAATAAGTGGAGAAAAGGTTTTAACTCCTAGCACAGCACCAGTGACAAAGCTGGGATTGCCTAAATCTATGGCAACAGATTTTCCCAAAATGTCAAAGAGATTTGTTCTGCAGAACCAGTGCCAGTAGGAAAATGTACAGAGGAATCCAGCGTTTAAAAAAATACACAGCAGATAGCAAAAGAACCAGATTTATTTCAGAAAGTGAAAACATCTGTTTGACGGTATAGAAATTTGTCATCCTGACACTACAATCTATCTGTATCTGTCTCCACCTCTCTTTTGTTGTGTGTGTGATATTGCATACGAACCGGTACTACTCCAGGGTATACCCAGTGTCAGATGGGGTACACTCCAGCCGCCCATGACCCTGCACAGGATAGCAGTTATAGGGAAAGGATGGATGGATTGCATAGAAGTGGGAGATAACATAGTTCATGACTTTACTTAAAAGACGAAGATGTCAAAAATGAGTAATCTGTTGTACAGAATGACCTGTAAAAACCTTGTTATGATCATCACGTCAATGCAGTCCAAGACACAGGGCCAAGAAGACATTCAACGCAGCAGCCTCACGCCATCTCACATCCCATTTACTGTATCCCTGTTTCAGATGCTAAGAATTACAATGAAATCAAATAAACAAACATGAAATGGGAAAAAGACTGCAAGTAATAGAACAACTGCCCTGATTTATGTTTCTATAGTTCTGTTTGAACCATTAATCTGGCTAGCTGAAAATACAGTATATCTATCAGCATTACAATAGTCTTCCTGTTTCAAGACAACCAGTGGAAAAGAGTTTAAAAAAAATCTGATATTGATAATGTTACATCCCTGGCGTGCACAGCTGCCAGGCTCTTTAGTTCTTGAACTAGCATCGCCTGAAAAACTCCAAAGCAGCTGCAAATGTTTACCGTTCAGCTCTGACTCCCGTTGACTGACCTGAATTACAGTAGTTAGTTAAGTAAACTGGGAATAATGGATGGAGTTGTTTTCAAACATCTACAGACAGATCAGCCACCGGGTGTGGAGAATGACCACAAGGGGTGGACTGCACTCCTTTGAAATAGTGGATGTTTAAATACATCTGTGCCTGCAAAACAGGTTCCCATTTAGTCAGTATCGGTTTGGTTGGCTGTTAGAGGGGTTACTCAAAATGTTGCTCTTAGATTTTGATGTCATTTTTGGAAAGGTAGGGAGTTGTCCAAGCAGTAATCGCTGACAAATGTGTTTCCAAAAACATTGAGATGCTGTTAAAATATGAATAAAAACTGTATGCAATAGTTTTCAAATCACTGAAAGCCCATATGTAATTGAAAATGGCGCAATGACAGCATTTCAAATTGTGACACAGAAAATTATGTTCACATTTAAAAAATAATACCAGCAACATGTTTCAATAAACGTTGGGACATGGTCATATTTCACCTTCATCAAGTCTTCTAAAAAATAGGGAATATTTTTCAAATTCTTGCCCAATACTACACTACAACTACTTGAGAGTTTGCGGTGTCCTTTGTCCCCCTTACTGAGCTCTACTGTATATATCATTTAGTGTCAACGGTTCTTTCACAAGTGTGCCATTGTTGTTGGTCTGATAACAAGCCAGAAGATCCCTCTCCTCTGGAGATTGGAAGACTCTACATCTATTATTCCCAAAAGGAATTTCACATTTTGACCCGTCCGACCAAAGGACAGGTTTCCACTTTGTCTGAGTCCATCTAAAATGAGATCTGGTCCAGTGGAGGCAGCATGTTTCTGGATGTGGTTTGTATTTGGTTTCCTCTTGCCAAACATCCATCACAACTTTCCGATATTAGTTTTCAGATAATGTAACTGTCGATGATAAATCCACAAAATGTTGGGTTGAGAAGCATTGTTTTCGTAGTATTTGCTATTACAGTCATTCATGGAGTAGGGAACTTCTCCATCCCCACTCCAGAAACACTCAGCCTCTCTGGATACTCTTTTTATAGCCAGTCACATTACTAACCTATTGCCAGGTAACGTCATTCATTCTGAGATATTCAATCAGATGTTTTCATTCAAGATTTCACAACTGTTTTTAGTCTTTTGCTGCCACGGTCACAACATTTTTGAAACATTTCTGGTATCAAATTCAAAATAGACAAATAAGTTCAATAAACAATGAATTTCCTGATTTTCAAAATTTAATATGTTGTTTTTGGGCTATTTTCATACTGGGTTTCAATCTAGTTCCAACATTTTTGGAAACAACGCTGTACATTTTGTGGTGAACCAAGTCTCCATTAGTGATATACAGTACTGTTTTTTCTTTTTAGGTAGGTTTTCATCCTAAAGAAGTTCTATCATCAGGATTAGACTGTTAAGGGACAATTGCTTTCACATGTAATGACATAATGGAGTAACTGAGTTTGTCAAGGGATCCGTTTCTATATAGTTTCTATATAGAAGCTAATTTTGCCAGCAATTGTTTTATGATGCAGCCAACTTTCTTCTTAGAGCCTTAGCATAACATAGATAACATATATTTAATTTATTGCTGATGTGTTTTGATTTCATTGTGGTTTGGGTAAATGTTTGCCTTTTAGGATAAGTCACAAATCTGTGTGTGTGTGTGCGTGCGTGCGTGCGTGCGTGTGTGTGTTTGTGAGAGAGAGAGAAAGAGACAGAGCGAGGGCATGAACAAACATAGCATCAATTTTGTTGCCTAAACTCTGTAATACTGAATTTAAAACAGAGTCAGTGCTGTATTTAACCTAACACACGCATGCACACACACACATGTGTGCACGTGTGCACACACATGCAAACTTTTGAAATTAGTCTGAAGCTATTGTTTCAATATAGTATTGTTTAATCACAGGAGGCAATTTGTTAGCCATTAATGTTGGACTGTGTAACTGTTGAACAAATATATAACACAATCCACCTCTTACGACAACAAAATTCATAAGTAACAAAACACACACTTGCACAATTCAGCAAACGAAGTGGTTGCCTGCTACATCTGTATTTGATGTGGTGTGGTCAGTGGGACACAACAGGTAATGCTAGTGAACTTTAACCAGATACTGAGTCAGTTTGCAGACTTAATTATGCTTTTTAATTGTCCTGCTGTTACACCATGTTTTCAACATGTCACAGATGCATGTCATAATGGACGTTATCACTAGACCCAGCAAAAAGTGAACACACAGTACCTGTACAGGTTCACATATGTGTGTGTGTGTGTGTGTGTGTGTGTGTGTGTGTGTGTGTGTGTGTGTGTGTGTGTGTGTGTGTGTGTGTGTGTGTGTGTGTGTGTGTGTGTCTGTGTGTGTGCGTGCGTGCGTGTGTGTGTGTGTGTGTGTGTGTGTGTGTGTGTGTGTGTGTGCGTGTGCGTGTGAGTGCGTGCGTGTGCGTGTGCGTGTGTGTGCGGACACCTGGACAGGTCACGTTAATTAAATTTCCACTTGTTATTGTTAAGTGAAGGTCATGTAACCGATGGCAACAGGAGTCAATGGGCTAACTTTGCCTTAGTACCTTGACTTTGCTCATGTAAAAAATCTGTCCATTCGGCAAAGTTCATAATAACTAAAATGGGATTTTCTCCCAAATTCCATGAGTCAGACTTTCACAAGTTGAAAATTTCAGTGTGCAGTCATGTCTCAGTGAATCACCTGAAAGTCACTACGATTTATAATGGAAATTTTCTGATACCACCAAGTTTTAAATAAACATGTAATTCTTCGTCAGTTCATACAATGAAAAGCATAAAGCATGTGAGTGCACCTCTGTTACACAAAGCAGTGCTTTGGAAAAGGTTGCTCTTCCTTTTTGACTCTTTTTCCTGTTTGGAATTTTACTGGAGGGTTTGTTTGACTGCCCAGTCCTTGTACATACAAATGAATGGCAGATAGAAGGACTTCAGATTTGCTTCTTTTCAGCGTCCCGTCTTTTGTTGCATCATGTCTCTTTGTGTTGAGAAAATGTCTCCTAATTAAGCCTGATGCATAAAGACTGGAGAAACTCTTGACTGATTGACGTTCACTGTACTACTCCGTCTCACCATAGCATGGCAGACCGGACACACACACACACACACACACACACACACACACACACACACACGCACACACACACACACACACACACACACAAAGTGAGGTTTTTCAATTCCCATTCAGGAAATAAGATGTATTGGACATGGTGTTAAAATACAACAAAAAGGGTAGTAAAAATAAGGCACTCTCAAGTTGTTTCCATAAAAGACCCCCAACTGGAAAAGGAAGAGAACAAGAGACAAAGATCATGTTTTCCAACAGGGGGCCCACAAAACATGTCTCCGTGGTGCATTAGGGGGTTTCTTAGGTCTGAGAACACAATGCTGTGGAAGAAAAGCTATTGAATGTGATAAACAGTTTATGTTCCACTTTTACATTGACAAAATACATTTAACTTTGATACTGTTCCTTTTATATTTATGAAATAGGATTGGTTTATTAAAGGTTTTATGGCGTATATATGACTACTACCTCATCTGCCCGGTTGGATGTAATAACTAAACCTATAAATTGTTGAAATTGTGCCTCGGTTTCTTGATAACATGGACCTTAACGTGTTTTATTATTTAATCCTCACTGACTGAAAAGGCTGCTGACCACCATGTCCAGTAAAGGTGGAAGGCAGCAAGACTCCAGAGGAGCTACACCTGACAATCACCACTGCCCCCTGCTGGGCTACACCTGTCCACAATCGAGTTCATTTTGTGTGCATTCCCTTCAAGTACATTTAGTTCACGTTGCTGTAGGTGTCAAAGAAAATGAGACAGACTAATGAGAGTGAAGAAAATAGTGGTGACCTCATGTAACACCAAGCATCTTTACAAGCCAGGTGTCGTTCACATAAAAAAAGTGGGGTGTGAATCAGCCAGACTTTCTCTTTTCTGTGGGAGAATATATATTAAGATGAAGGGTTCCTCAAACTTGTGGCAACTTTGTGTATAACTATGTAACTGTATAGCAACCGTTTTAGTATAAGAATGAATTGAAGTACCAGGATTTACAGTATGCACAGTAGTTATTACATCACAATCCACAGTAAGATGATGTAGACAAGCAAGGAAACATTAAAGTGAATGGAGAGATTTCACAATAGAATCTGAATTAATAATGTAGAGAATGAGGCAAACAATATTGAATCGAGATAAGAATGGCAGTGGTGAAACGTGTAGTGGTTACATCGTCATATCATTCACTGGGAACTCAATGGATGCCAATAGACAAAAACAGCGCAAAGTGCGAAGTACAGTAGTCCTTCTTTGGAAGCAGGGTCATAGCAAGCCAAGAATGCATTTGTTTACTCACAAATACTTGACTGGAAACCAGGTTGACAATGTTATCAATAAAAATGGTTTCTTGTTACATCAGAGCTAACGTTTCTGACTCAAGTGAAGAAAATAAAACAACCTTGAAGCTAATTCAATCAATATCAAAACTGTCATCATCATGAAGAACACAAAGCCTGTGCTACTTTCTTCAACTCTACAGTGCTTTTGATTTTTTCAGCTCATTGTCTCATTTTAGCTAACTGACTGGTATCAATGTGATTCATAGCAGATACCTTTTTTAAGAAAACTCTATTTTTAGCTATTTAATCTTTCCAATCAAGTGCTGGTTGCATAGGTTTTCAGTTAGCAACTAGTTCTGGCATTTCATAGGAACTCTAGCTGGATTAGAAATGAGAAGCATGCTAGAGGCATGAGTACAGTATCAACTTTTTATAACACTGATTTTTCCTCCTACTTAAAATTTAAATACTCAACTTTTCTGCCAACTTGTGTTTACTTCCTGTTGCTCTGCCCCCAAGTGGCCGAAAATTCAGTGAATGCATGTTTAAATTTAATAGATTCAACCCGAACAGTAAAATTCATGCATGGATATTGTAAGTCAGTGTTTGAGTCAAAGGAACTGTAGTTGACTGGAAACCATCTGGTTTATGTAAGAAAGCCGCTGCAGGCATCATGACAACATGCACAAGGAGGAAGTTAAGAGGCAGACATGGTGGGAAACTGATCTGGGCCGTGGTGCACAAATCAGCACAGCATGCTATATCCGTGTATCACATTAAATATCTTTCAGACCCTACATGAATCAGTGGTTACAGCTTTGTGTTATTGTTCTTACAGGTGAAACACGATTCCTTTATTGAAAACAGATGGAGTTAAAAGAATTCCCTATTAAACTTGAAGTTGCTGGTCATTTCCTAATTCCACTCTGACTTTCCCTCTTCTACATAAATTGACTCATTTCATTCCTGGCCACTGAAGCTGACCCTTTAAAAGGTCAGAAAAACACAACTCAACCAAATACAACGGAACCTCAGGAGGTGCAGCACCAGTTCCAAGGAAGAACAAAAGATGCATCTCAGCAAGAAGAAAGAGAATGAAAAATGTTTCCCAACATTTTGAGAAGGCCACTCAGGAGCTAGGGAACTACCGCATCGCAGACATTACAACCTGCATAAAAATGGCTGCAATCCTGAGGGAAGTCTGTTTTACATTCATTGAGCATTTAAGAAATACAGATGCAAGGCAGCATGCATTTGTTGTTGTGTACGTGCATTTATGGGGGTACTGAGTATACGTGCAATTATGTGAGAGTGGAGGATAGACGCCAACACTGTCAGGGAGCCAAATGGAGGAGAAACGGGTTAAGAGCCTCTTCAGAGAGCGGCGATTTGTTGAAGAAGTTAGAGCCAATTGAGTGTGGGAAGGGTGGTGAGTGAGAGGGTTGAGAATCAGAAAAGTTGGGGGAAGGGATATTTGATACTTGGATTGACGGTGATTAGTGTCAATGACAAAGCAACACCTGAGAACAGAGGAACAAACACAGTGGATGTCTCTATCAAACTTGAGCTCCACTCTTATGAAACCTGCATCTCACTTCCCAGTTGTCTCTATGCAAGCTTCTCCCTTCTCACCTCATTTTAAGGAACAGTGAGGGCCTTTAACCAAACCCCCTGATATAGGCTAATTGTGTTCAGTTGACTTCCTTGGATTCAACAGGCCTTACAAGTTAATCACCCAGGAAAGCCTCTTAGTGACAGCTATGCCTTAATTGCATACCAGACTGTGCCCATCAATTTGGATGGCAGCAAATCCACACATTCCATCTGCATGGGAATGAGATTCTGTCAAAAAACTTTACATTCTTCTTAAGAGAAATCTTCCGCAGTCAGATTGTGTAATTCAGTGGTTTTGATTAAAGGTACCACCACAAATTCAGCATCTCAGATCCCACAGAGGTGCGGCTTTGACCCCTTCCACATTTTTTATGTTTAGTCTCTTCAGCAGAAGGAAATCACCAGGGGCTCTCCAGTCTTCACCAAAACATTAAAGGTAAAACAAACTGACCCATGTGACAGTAAAAGGGGAATGCAGCCGGGTGGGTTGGATTTGTTTTTGTGTGATGTGACCATGCCCACTCGTCTTTACTCTGGTCTCATCTTTTCTGCTCATCCCATGCTGTGTTTTAGCAGTTTATCCAGGGAAGCCGGGGTGAAAACACTAACCTTTTCCACACAGCAATAACTTCCCACCATGACATCGAACCAACATTACTTCAATGTCCCTCAGTGCTTGCTGTGAAAATGTCAGACAAGCTCTTTTCATCTGAGGGAAATCCCATCTGATTTACTCACCCCCCTCTTCTTCAACTGAGGCCATGTTTGTACAAGGCCATGTTTCATTTGAATATCAAAGCCTGTGAGGAGGTGGCCAGACACTTTAAATGCCATTTTTTGGGCTTCCCTCAAGGAATGTGACTACTTAAGTGTCCTTGAAGAAGAGACCTGATCACATTTACAATGCTTCCTTTGTGGTGGCAGGGTGACAGTAATCTCTATCTACTCTCTGCTCTGTTGACGAGATGTACAAAGAAGTGCATTTGCATTTCATTTGTGAGTTTCACAGTTAAGATGGCATTTGAAAAATTGTTCAGATTTGGCCACAGAACCAAATAGTCAGGTTGGCAAACATGCCTCTAAAGTGTCCTACTTACATTTGTTAAGATGCGTTCACCAATTGCCTAATGTCAAAGAGACACAATGGTTAGTGTTCTGACACAATGTCACCTATCAACAGGGAGCATAGATAGATGTGAGAAAATGTTTGAGGCTAGATTTGGTCAGCAATTGTAAATTCATTCTTTGTAACTCATTTCCATTTAATTGTCAGCAGGGTTACGCAGATACAACCGCAGGATGATGGAGGTCGATGGGTCTGGGGTCAGTTACACTCAGCTCTCTTTTGGTGTTCCAACCTGAAAGTACCTTTGTAAGACTGCATGCACTGCAGATTGAGAATGCTGAGCATGTACCAAGAGTTCACATAAAACATTCAAAATGAACAACTCATTCATTTGTTCGTTCGCTCGTTCGTTCCCTCGCTCGCTCGCTCGCTCGCTCACTCACTCACTCACTCACTCAGTCACTCACTCACTCACTCACTCACTCCCTTTCTAAACTCATTTCATCCGCATTCCCAGGTACCGGGGTGCTGGAGCCTATCCCAGCCAACTGGGGGCAAGAGGCAGAGGACGCTGCGGGCGCAATGCCGGAGCACCGCGGAGCACAGAGCAAATCAATAGCCACCATTTACAAACAGCAACACAAACACAACTGTAATCGTCTTGTCTTCTTTTCCCCCTCACAGGTGAGATGTGAGGTACAGTCCAGGCTTGTCGCCAGCTAAACACGGGGCCACATGAAAGACAAGCAATCACAGGTGCACGGTCAATATAAATTTATAAATTTAGTTTGAATACAAATCCCATGTTCCTCAACGTAAAGAGGGGTGGCATACAGCACTGCTGAATCTGCTTCTAGTAAACCAGTGGAGTATTGTTTGCGTTAAAGAGTAGTATAACATCTGTGAGCCTATGTGTATCCTCATGCAGAATACAAACAAAATTGAACCTTTTCTCATTGGCTCTACCAGTGGCTGTCAACTTCAGGGTACATTTACTGTACATCCACAAGGCCCTCATAACCAGGTCTGTATTCTGTCATCAGTTTGTTATTTGTTAATCATGCATCAATCAAGAATTTGCTGTATTCACAGTGCAGCTCATTGTCACGTAAATGTTTCATAGTAAAATTTCCATCATTGAGTAAGGGACAACTGAGTTTTAGGCCAAAGGACAAAATACAGTAAGCCGTAAGGTGTGTGATATCCTGTAACGGGAGACTGCAATTCGTTATATTTCTCTTTAGTTTCATAATGTAGTACTCTGAAGACCTATACATGTCTTTCATCATACCATGAAATGATTTATCTTTTGTTTTCGTTTTTGGTGACATGTCTTGATGCTTTCTTTTATACAAACAGTTGATAAATCCATCAAAAAAACAAACATGAAAAAAAGGACAATTGAATAGTGAAAACGCTATCCATCATCAAACTACAGTATTTATCTCCTTTGTGTCGCTTTATGTGGGCATAGTGGGTCTACCTGTATCTTCCATATTTTACAACAAACTTTTGTCAAGTTCCTACACTGCTCTTGCAGTTGTCTCTCATACTTTTATCTGATGAGGATGTTATAAATAGAGGTATCATCAGCGACTTATTGTCAAGCATTCTATGCATATAAACAAAGGAAACAAGGATTTAAGTGTTGCCAAGATCCAAGACATAGGAATATGTTTATGTATAGAGTTCATACAATCAGATTTACATCTTAGGGGAAAACACATTCTTGTCTTGCACTAAATTCTCTCGGAGTTTCAAAAAGTGTGTGTGATGTAGATGTAACAGTGACCTAATCCTGGGCGTTCTCTCTAGTGTTGGATACTTTTAACATGGTATGTCTTCATTGTTTTCTCCTTTTGTGTTTTATTCTATTAGGTTCTGTGCTACAATTTGTTTAGTTGGTAATTATATTTAATTGGATTAGGATCTTGGCTCATATCGTGTTTGTCTTTTGATGCAAACGTTTTGATAAGGGATCATAAAGTGTGACCTTGATTTGAACTTAAAAAGGAATTTCCTCTTGGATATACAACCATTTTTATTTGTTAAATACAAACAAACGTCATACAAGAACAGGACGGCTCTTTAGGCTGATTTATTTACTTAACAACCTACTTTCTGTTCAGATTTCCCCTTTGGAGCTCCTCTCTGCTCTGGATGTAATGACAGGTCTCTGCCGGTAGAGGAGCTGTTTTTATTCTCGCGAGATTACAAGAGAGGAAGCGACAAACGGGAAGGTCAAGAAATAAACATGGCGGCTCGCTGCATCGTAAGGTCTCTGCGGAACATGTTTGGAGGCTTAAACGTAGGAGCCACAGGCCCAAAAGTGAAGGTTCAACCACTTTTTAATGTTCCCAAGCTACAAACTGTAATCACTCAGAGCCGAGGAATTCGCCAAGGTGAGAAAAAGACGCAAACCGGTAGATTTATGACGTTAATAGCGACATAGCTAGCTTGTATTAGCTGGTCTCATGTCAATTCACTTATTTCAACGTATTTCTTTAATTATTCCAAATGCACATCTAACGAAAAACTGTTTCACTAATACATCAACAAATCTGGGTATAAAAAACGGAGCACATATTTATGTCAGAAGCCATTCGTCCATCGATGAGGCTGTCTACTTTTTGACATATGTGCTCCCTTATTTAATGTGACTTTTAATTCTATACCATAAGTATATATGTATGTAACAATAACCAGAAATATAATCGTAATACTGATAAGTGCAGCTGATCTGCATCATTTAGTCAACATTCGTGTAAATAGCATCTATGTTAAATGTAGCTCGACATGGTAAGCTACTTATTTGTGCTTGACTAACTTGAGATAATGATTCCCTGGCACAATGATTTTACATTGGTACAAACTGAGAGCATCATTACAGTAATCATTTTTGTAATAATATATTATGCAATGTCTGTTTTCCAGTGGTGGAGATACAGGAGGGTCAAACAACTAAGGTTTGTGAAGTTGATCGTATTGTACATACAGTCTCTCATCTGTAATGTATAATATGATTTTTTTTTCGTAATAAGGTCTATAGTCTTTTGCAGTACAGTATTATATATTTAATACACAGCCAATGTCTCTGTGTTTAGTAATAAGACAAACACTGTTTGGGTTTTTTTTCCTGTGATAATGACAAATATCAACAGATGTTGCATTGATTTAGAACTGTTCTTACTCTTCGTCTGACATACATAATTAAATTTTGATTTTTCTCTGTATGACATACAATTTTTGAATTTGTGGATTCTTAAAATAGGAAAGGCAATAAAAAATTATCATTCATCATAAAAAGTATGTGTATGCAGTAGGTGCTGGTTAACTTTCCATTTTGATTTTCTTTAGTTTTTTTTAACTGTCCTCATATGAATCAGATCGAGGGACACATAGTGGACACCCCAGCAGCACCTCAGCCTCCAAACCCCTCAGCCCGATGTCCGATCTACAGATGGAACCTGCAGCACAAATATAACTACACGGTAAGTGTATTCACAGACATATAATGAGCATGGCAGCAACTATTTAAAGTCTATCAGCAGTTTTAATGTGTTTGTCTCTTTTTTTTTTTTCAATAAAACCCTTTCAGGATGTCTTGTTGCTGAGACAGTTCATCAGGGCAGATGGAGGCATGTTGCCCAAGAGAATCACCAACCTCTGTACAGAGGAACATCATAAGATTGCTGTCTGTGTGAAGATGGCCCAGAGAGCTGGTCAGTGTTGTTGCTGCCGCTGCTGCATGTCTCATCTTTATTTTTAAAGCTTGGTCCACTCCGAGCTCAAGTTGCACTTTCTTTATCTTTTTGACACATCATTGATTTCCACAAATAAATACAGTTCATTTTTCATAGATAAGCAAAAAAGGTGTAAACAAATAATGAAAGGCATAAATATGGAATCTAATGCTGAATCTAAAATTGATCGAAGAATAAAATCTCTGAAGCACATGATAATTGCAGACCAAAGTATAAAGCCTTAAGTTATAATCAGGACTGAATTTATTTATTGTAGTCAGGGGACAAATCAACACCCAAATATTCTGCGATAGATAAAACATAAAAATGCAATACTACCCAAATGTTTAACTTATTAAAGTGAGGATGAGCATCAACTGCTTTTTTGTAGTAACGCAGTGTGCTCTTAATCTGTTGCATTTGTACAATCAATCATATATTTCCTGCTCTGTTTAACTGTTTTATGACTAATGGACTATTACATTTTACGTAAACATGACTTGAATTTCTATGTTCAAGGTCTGCTGCCGGACCACAGACCCAAACTCCCAGAGGGTCATGTCCCAAAGAAACATAAACAACAACAACTTAACAGGTGAGGTGTTCTTGTGTGTCTACCTGTATTTGTCACAGGTATCAGTTGTTAAAATCATTCACTGCGCAACTGAAACTTGCAACAATTTCATCATCCACATTTTTTGTTTATTGTGCAGATACCTGACCCGCTGGTCCGTTGGCACTGTCAAGCCCATATATAAAACTGGACTGAAGTGGTGCAAGAGGCGCATGCCAGTGGGCGACCCAATACTCAAGAACAATGTGCGTTACAGCATCAAGCCCCTGCATTTAAAACATTGAAGAAAGCCTGGAGCATCAGTACAGCAACTAGATGAGTGGGTGGGCCATTTTTAATACCAAGGGAGCATTTCCAAGTGGATAGGCTTTTGTCATACTGCCCTGGGAAATGTTCTAAAAGCTCCATCCTTCTAAATTTATTCTGCTATTTGTTTATGAAGCTGCGTCGCAATGAGGTGATTCATGCTTAGTCCCACCCAGAGCTATCCATTCTCTCTCTGGGTTCTCAAAAAAAACCCTGAAGTGAACCCTCTGACTGCTTAATGTGAGCATCAGCTGTGTAAGTATCACAATTTCAAAGTAGGTGGTATGTTGGCTCTGTATACGCCATGAAGTACAGATGTGCAAATAAAATGCTCTTAACGTGTGTTTACTGTATAGACATAGCTTTTGTGCATTGGAACTAAATGGAACAAAAAGAGCATGACTGTACTTCAGTTTATTATTTATCTTCGGACAAACAGTCTTTACAAGATGTTACATTTATAACATTTTCAGCGTTGAAGAATTCAGAGCTTGAACTAGGTGAAAAATGTCTCGAGAGTAGCTCAGTCCACTAGGTCTTGGGCTGGGTACCAGAGGGTAGCAGGTTCAAGGCCCATGTGGACCAGAAATTTCTGAGTGTGAACTGGCAATGGAGAAGTGCCATTTCCCCTTTATAAGTTGCGTGTGTGTGTGTGTGTGTGTCCCTGTCTGTCTCACGGGCCTGTACTTGTGTGACTAACAAATTAACACTCGAGTAGATAAATAATTTCCCCTATGGGGCATAAATAAAGTTGATTTCTCCTTTATAGCATGAATGGAAGGTCCAGATTCTTGGCTCCATGACCGATATAGATGTATCCGTGCTGTGGCGTCATTGGCACATGGTAGAAGGTCAGGCCAAGCCACAACAAGCTGCGGAGAATGCACACTCTGCTGGCGCATTCAAACTGAAGACTCCAACATCCTAAATTCAAACATGAAAGACATTTTGTAAGCATTTGGTACAAGAGGCTTATACTGTACATCATGTTCTCTGACTATGCTGCTGCAACATTGATACGATTCACCAACAAGTCAGGAGCTGATGTATAGGGGGTTTATTTGTACTAATGCAAATGACATGTATACAACTGCAATTATTTAATCAAATTCTATAGTTTAAACATGTTTGACAGGCAGGATTATAAAGCCTAACAACCCGCGAGCACTTAGAGAAGTGAAAACAGGGACTGGATCTCCTGCTAAATAAACATAACTGCCCCTTCTTTACTCAGAAGGGAGATTAGATAGATAGATAGATAGATAGATAGATAGATAGATACATATACTGTATCCCAAACTGGGAAATTCCAAAAAATTATTTGTCAGGATTATTCAAATGTAAATTTCCAAATGTTTCAGTATGTTGATAAGAAACATGTGGTGATCAGGTTATGACTACTGTTACAGGAAGAGAAACTGGAAGCTATAAATCAGTAGGAAATGGTTTTCAGGACCGTTACCGAGTTTTCCGACCAATGTGGAAAAGAGAAGTAGCCCAACTTTGGGTCTCAGAGGAAAGAACGTGTCCTATGTTGGAAATGCATCATTTAACATTTTCCCCAGGGTCCCATTAGGAAAAAGAAAAATCTCCTTTTCAACAACGGCATTCAATCTGGTGTTAAGAGAAGGATGGCTGCAGTGAATGTGTCACTGAGACAGCTGTGTAATGTCTGCTGCTGTGATGACACTGCCGACATCAGCATCAGCTCGGGACACACAAACATTCACATGTGGAAGCTC
This sequence comes from Antennarius striatus, assembly GCF_040054535.1. NCBI lineage: Eukaryota > Metazoa > Chordata > Actinopteri > Lophiiformes > Antennariidae > Antennarius > Antennarius striatus. Next base: position 11,665,716 of record NC_090794.1, on the reverse strand, counting down.
TCTTAAAGCAGACATCTGCTCAATGTTTGTGTATGAATGCTCGACGTTCTCCTCCATACGCTCTTGTTCTTCCAAATCCTCAACCTACAGTCCCTACAGGATGTGTACATCCAGGCCAGCAACCAAGTTCAAAACGTCTGATTTTAACACATCTAACTTTACAGTCTTTAAGTTTTCATAAGATGTGTAGCATTGCAGGAGCTTAAATGTCTCGGCTTCCCATTAGATTTTTAAAAGGCTGTAAATATTAATTCTAACTAGTCCACACAATCATACACTGCAGGTGACATGAAAAGAATCAGTGCAAACCCACCTCATGAAATCATTTGTGTAATCCCATTCTGATTTTAGTTTGACCCACTTGACAGTGAGTTGTTCAAATTCCCAAGGAAGAATGTGGTCTAAAACATGGGGGGAAATCAAAGGCTCCTGATATTGTTGATCCTCCTGAGACTGCTGAATGCCACATTGCAATGATTTCCAAAGCTGAATGGAAATTCTGAGAAAATTCTCAGAGCATGGTCTGTGTCACAGGTAGGTTGAATCATTTTAGTTTTGCAATGATTCCCAAGTTTTGGAAGGAAGCCCTTTCTACTTTTGCATTAGTTGAATCATAATACATTGCTGCATCAAGCAGCAATGTATTATATCTGGAACAATAAATACAAAACCACTCACGTTGTATAACTAATATTGTAAGGGCCTTAAGAGCGGTTATGAAAAGTGGAAATAGTTGTTTTACTGGGTCCAGATCTGGATACACTGGGTTGAGTTAATAAAGCTTGCTGAGAAAACCTTGTAGGCCTTTGTGGGCTTACTGTGTGTTCACACATAGGAAAGGCAGGATTCTGTGGCTTCACCGTTGGGAATGTCATCGCTCAGTACATCCAGGAAGTCGGTGGTTGGGTTCAGATCAGCCATTTCCAGGATGGACTTCTTCTTCAGATTTTTTGGTTTGCTGAAGTGAAGGAAGTTGTCAACTTTGCTTGCTTCTGAGTAGGACAAACCTGATGAATAATACACGTGTGCTTGTGATTTAAACTGCTTTGCAGCACATATGATGCAAATATAGAAGCAATATCACAATAAAGTGGTGTATGCATGTATGTTTCACAAATACAAACTAACCAGAAAGCTACATTATGCATCTCTGTCACTGAAAACCAATTAGCAAATGTTACTATTGAATCTGGCGGAGTATATATTTACCACCAAAGCTGCGGTTGACCTGGACGAGGCCATGTGGATTCTTCACAAAGGCTCCACGTGGTACCACAGAGGCTTCCTCATCAATCTGAAGAACTGCCACTGCCAACCTACTCTCCTCACTGACTTTGGTCTGAAAAGAAGAACAAACCATCGAGAGGAGGAGATAGAGTTGGTATGAGAGATAAAAGGCAAGAGATGTATGTCGGCCTAAATACAGCACATCTGCTGTGCTTTTATTTTTGCTCCTTTTCATGAAGGTGTTGTCACATTTCTTTATTTGGATTCAGTATGTGGTTGAATTAAAATGATGCCTTATTGCTCAAGGGAACCCTATCTTTCAAAACGCTGAGAAAGTGCTGGGGCCATGGCCATGTGCAGCAGCCCTGCTGAATGGGAGCAGCAGTTTAAAACACGCCGCAAAGCCTCAGCAGGCATTCAAGACTTGGAATTGATGTAATAAGTTCTAACAGCCCCTTTGGAACTTGATGTCTAGCAACGCCCCCGATAATTAAAACAAGATTCAGCTCTCGGCATCGATTCTCATCTGCTAGCTCTGTATTTTCACAACGACAGGACCCTGATCAGACTCACCACCTCCTTCCCATCCTGACTGACCTCAACATGCTGATAGACATGAGAGGGGTCTCCCATGAAGCGGCCCTTAGCAGCTGTGGACACCTCCTGAACCATGGTGTCTGTGACCATGGGCAACAGGAACCAGTCGATGCAGTTGAAGCTGGAGAGAACACAGCAAGTGGTCATAGGAAACACGATCGGAAGAGCTTGCAATAGTGATCGGTGCTATTTTACCTGTAGAAATATTTTATATCTTCCATCTCATCTTCCCCTCTCCCCTGGGTGATAAAATAGTCCTGTTTCAATCCGAATATTTTGCCCCAAAACAAAACCCGCTGGAACTTGTAGTCTTTCCTCAAGAGAAGTAGAGACGTCTGTAAAGCGGTTCTTTGTTCTACGTTTAAAGTTTGTCCGCTACCGGCAATGAGCTCCAAAGCAAAGTATAACGTGTCTGAGTCCATCGTTTGTGTGATGATACTATAACATAGACGTATTTTATCGTTATGTGCTGTAAAAACTATCCGCTAGCTAACAACAGCTAACCTAGGGAGTCCGTCCACGCGCCCACGACAACAAACCTTGCTGTGTTGGTTGTCATAGCAACGCAGTATTTCTTTCTTCCTTAATCATTTCACAATACAATAGGCTACACAATCATTTTAAAGTCTATAATTTAATACAAATGCGCATTCGTTTTCTTGGACAATTAAATTTAATTAGATGTCTCACGCTGGGTGTGGTTGAACATGATGTTAACACAAACCAGACCGGGTGGTGTCTGACGTCACGCCCCATCATTTACGCAGCACTGCGGGGCCGCAACAGTGTGGCTCTAAGATGCTTTCAGAGAACATAAATATTGACTTTAATTTGTCACCAGGACAGAAAACACAGCTTTTTGTTCATCCAACACTGTTGTTAAGTTTTAAACCTAAACTTAAGCTGAACACACACACACACACACACACACACACACACACACACACACACACACACACACACACACACACACACACACACACACACACACACATTTCACATCAGCTAAACGGAGGGAGGATGCCTGTCAGCGTTTGATGAAATCAAACTTGAGATTGAAACGTACTGGAAATCTCTAGAGACAGAGGGAAAACACACACATGTACTGTCATGAACTGTCATGAACTGTCATTACATGTCCTGTACATGATTTTGATGTAGTTTTTGAAATGATCGCAAGACGCTTCTCCTCCTTACAGCCAGAAAGTCTGGTGGGTTTTTCTCTGGCAGTTTGTCCAAAGTATCTGGAGGACATGATCTGTTAAGCCTGTTGCACAGCTGACAGGATGCACGTTTAAATCCCTCAGGGCACATGGGAGTAAGGGTGAATGTTTCTAGCAAATCATCTTTGGGTGTATCTGTTAAGCACACATAGTCATTACTCGCATCTCCCTGAGTGATAGGGAGTGGAAATATGAGGCAACGTGGCTGAGATGATTAAAAAAAAACAAATAAGCTACCTGTGAACCTAAAAATGGGATATTAGACAGGTAAAGTTATCTCCCCATGGCCATAGTTCAGGGCCGTTTAATGGCTCGTGACTTGAATTTACAGTGCATGTCACATGAGCTTCCTTCAGGCTTACTGCAATTTCATGAATGGGATTTGGAGCTGGAAAATGAGAGAGTGGGCAAAACGCATATCTGTGTGAGTATCTGTTCAGAGGTTGAGGTTAAAGGGGTGACATAGCTACAAATTTGAAGAAAACTTGGACAATAGAAAAGAAAGAATTTTTTTTATTGTGTAATGATAGCTGTTTTATTTTTATAAGAATTTTTTTAATGGTGTGGAATATCTGTTTATGAACACTTAATGATATGATTTTTGAATTCATGTCTGGCAAAGACAGTCAGATACATGACCGATTTTTAACATGACAGGGATTCAAAATTTAAAAAACCGATAAGGAGAAACACTTTGCTTGAATCTATTCTCACAAGTTCCCAACATTTCCCTCATTTATCTTTCTTACGTTGTTGCAAACGCTTTTCATTCACCTTCCGCGTTCACATCTGATCCAGCCAAAAGTTTTCATCCTCCACCTGTTCCAAAAAATGGATTCCAAAGGTGAATCCACTTTTAGCTCTGCGAACCTGCAAGTGTTTAATCAATCCTAGTTGTCCTCCTATTTATAAATCATACTATTTTTCCCAGTGGTTCCCAGAGATTATGTGAATTCCCAAACTTAATATATTCAGCAGCTTACTTTATATACAGGAAGACAAGTAGTGCTGAAATCACTGCTACTCAAGTAACACCAGTTGTGGTTTATCCTGGCTCAGGTCCAGTAGTCTTAAACAAGACAAGCAAAGTGACGCCAACTTAAGATATACTGTATGTAGACAACATAAGTGGATGCTGTCCAGCAAATAATTTTGGACAATCTGCCAGTGCTGGCCTCATGTGTTTTATAATCCTATGACTGGTCACCCTATATTATAGTCAGGGCTTCCACTGTACTAACTCATGTCATATTTCTTGACCTAAACACCTCTTAAATACAATCATTTCTATGACTCTTGGGTTTGTCAGGATTAAACTTTGGAGGATCGAAGTTATATGATCAAAAGCATAACAATAAACACTACAGAGAACAGAACCATCCAGTTGTTCCTGTGAGATGATTATTTTATTGCCCTTATCTTATTTTGTTATTTGCTGTCCTCACCACTTCCAGCAATAGACATTTTTTCTGCCATTACTAGCCCCCTCATAAAATAGTTCTCATCGTTAATGCAGAGGGCTGCTATGCAAAATTTAAAAATAAAAAAAAGCATATACGGGCACAGAAACTGCATTGCGGATTAAAAGAAGACTATTAAAAGTATCAAAAATGAGGATTGTGACAATGAATATTTGAAGCAATGAAACACACTGAAGACAGTTTCTTTCAAAAACAGAGATCAGAACACAGGGAATCAGGTTTGAAAAATTCCTAACCTCCATTTATTCCCATGCTACGACACGCTCCATTTCTAGGACTCTCTATGTTGGTTGTAAATGTCCAAACAAAAGAGCCTCGGTCGAGAGTCACATGCTTCTTCAGCAGTGGTGATCTCAGCTGTCTGGCCTTCTGCCCTTCTTGCAAATGTAGCCCACCAACAGAAAAGGGAGAGAGAGTGGGGTGACTTTTCAACAGAGTACCCCACACAGAAGAGAGCACATAAGGACAGCCCCTCACCAACCCACCCACCCACTCACTCAGACAAACACACTTTAAGCCTGTGGCTCAGGATGCCACCTCATTAGAGTTGGCACTTGAGGTGGAAGTTTAGGAGTTGGAAGTGACACACACAGACACACCACTCCACTTCTGGTTCCCAATTGGCCAGGCAGGAAGTAATACTTGGAATGAAGCGGACTGTTTCTGTCCTGGTCCCGCTGCTCTGGGAAACTCACCTCCCAGGCGACCGGCGTTGCCACGGCACTAATCCTGACGGACAAAAGATGGGAGTGCCACAGAGCACGATGCTGCCAGACATTCTCATTGGCTGGCATCATCCCACGCGAGGCTGTGATTGGCCAGTGTCATGTTGATATACAAATTGGAGCAGGCAGAGGTCACATCCATCGATCTTGGTGGTGACATGTAAGAAAATTGACCCCAAAAACCTTTTGAAGCCAAAAGGGTTTAATACACACACACACACACACACACACACACACACACACACACACACACACACACACACACACACACACACACACACACACACACACACACACACACACACACACACACACACACACACACACACACACACACACACACACACACACACACACACACACACACACACACACACACACACACAAACACAGAGGCTCTTTCTTAAGTTCAGTGGTCCAGGACTGCAAAATTAAGTGAACACTAAGGGAGAGGGAGTGAAGTGACTAAATAACAGTGTCTGTATTATACAAAAGAACATACAACAACAATACTAAGAATGTCTTGAGATCATCGAGTTCAGGGGGCTGCACATCTAAAAATCACAGAGGTTCTGGATTAGCACAGGATAAACACTGTGATCCAGAACAGGGCATGTAAAGTAAACTAGCATTACGTTACCAACTAAATCATCACTAGTTCGTCCGACAAAGTCTCATCCTCATATTCGTGAGACAACCTGCACCCAGAGACTCCACTTGAGCCCAGGTCCAGGGGTTCTGATTCTAAGTCAGCCACTGGTTTCAACAAACTTAAAACTTAGCATGTTTGTTTTGTATGAAGAAAAATTGAGGAATAAAAATATGTCTTACATTTTACTGTGACCTGTACCATAAAGGCACTACGAATCATCCATAAACCCCTGGTTTGTGATATTTTGCATGAGTGAATCCTTCATTCTGGCCTTTTTCAATTTCATTATTTGGTGCCAAAATTGACCATATTTGAAGATTGTGGAACCAGGAAGGACAGGTTTTGTTTCTGTCCTGAGTGGATCAGAATGAAGGGGAGGACACGGTGTCGTAGTCGCTGTGGAATCACAAGGTTGCCACATGCTACAGCATCCCTGCTTCATTGTCTTTGTTACTGTAAGTGGGGCAATACTTTTCCGAATGAATATTACACTTTGGAGACGATTTGAAATGGCATGAGAGTATGAAGTCACTTGAAAAATGCTCTACCAATGTAATATTAATTTTCCCATAAGTTTACACATAATTGGACTTGATTCCTGTTTATCGTAATACACACACACACACACACACACACACACACACACACACACACACACACACACACACACACACACACACACACACACACACACACACACACACACTCTAACGAACAACATTATAACGAAGGCTGGTTTGAGGGAATTCTCCCGTTGTGGTCATGTTGAGCCTCCAGACGTTCACGTTTTATTCAGTAAATGACTGTGGAGCTATTCAAAGCCAAGACAAGCTCTGTCTTGGCTTTTAACCATGCGATCTGTGCAGCTTTTGGTCCCTTGAATGAGTGGCACTGAAAATCCAGTCCAATCTTTATTTGTTGAGCACTTTACCACAACCGCAGTCGAAACCCATAGTTTACACATTCCTACAGTTTTCCATATTTGCTGATAATAATTACGGACTTTGTTACTAATTATTTCTAGAGAACTAGGAATCATTTTAGCTGTTTCCATTTCATTCAAATGAAATGCTTGGGTGATGTTTTGCTCCTCATAGCCAGCTGAGCCTGCAGAAATAGGACATCAGTGCACAGGAAAGTATTCAGTTCAACATATTTTCTGGTAACTAATGTCTTTTTGGATTCATCATATGAAGACGTTCATATTTCCCTGTAATATGATCCAAAATTCTTGCCTTCCAGGAAATATCTTGGAAACGAGTTATGTAATTTTCATTTTTACCATCAGCTGTGAGGTGTTTTAAAAACCTGTAAAAGAATAACTGAACTACTGGTGCTACCATCAGTTTCACAAACTGGGTTTATAGATTTGACGGATTTGTGGGAAATTGTTAGTGAGAATCTAACAATAGATCCTATTGAGTTAGATTATGGGATATGAAAAATCCAGCTTTTTCAGATCAGTGTGAGGGACTAAAGGTCAGGACTCAGCCTCACTTTCAACAGTGTCTGAATTTGAATTGGTTTCCAGTTGTTGGATATCTGAGTCAGCTGTTTGAACATGAGATGCCACAATCCAGTGCCAATTTATACGCAACTAGATCATCAGACATTCACACACCAATTACTGGAAGTCTAGAATCACGTGGGCCAAAAGTGAGTCAGTGAGTTTGTGTTTGTTTTTAACATCTGGTCAAAGTTTTTTGTGTGTGGTTGTGGAAAGCTGTAGTACTGGCTGCTAAACAGAGCTGCTTCCCAGGCTCCCGCAGTCGTAACATTCACGTTACTCCTGCTTCACAGAGCTCACAAAAGACAGTCCTCTGCAGCAGCAAGTGCATGAACCACGTTTTACACATGCAACCCACAAACAGGTGTCTGATATCAAAATCTCATCTCCTTCCCAGCTCAACCATGATGCCACATGAGAATATCTGCTAGTCATTACTGACCCCAGATCCTGACCTTGCACGGCTTTCTCATGAGATTTTATTGAGGTATGTCTTTTCAAAACTGTCTCCAAATCTCTTGGTGTGGGAGTCTAGTAGTCTATAATTCTGTGATCTATAGATTTACTTCCACATCGTAGTTTTTATTACAACCATTACTAAGTGCTGTTATTGCTGATTTTCTCCCACAAACACACAAAAAAGAATCATTAATAAAGAATGAGAATGATGGAGAAATTGTTTTGTAACGCCCAATTATTGTCAAACGTTAGGGAAAAAGTCAATAAACTTGAAATACATGCAAACCTTCCAAAATTTATATTCTTATGAGAGAAGCTAAACTCTTTTTCAAAGTCTGTTTATAA